>NW_006791294.1:1123982-1158897 GCF_000442215.2 Lipotes vexillifer
GGCTCACGGGCCCAGCCGCTCCGCGGCATGTGGGATCTTCCCGGACCGGGGCACGAACCCGTGTCCCCTGTATAGGCTGGCAGACTCTCAACCACTGTGCCACCAGGGAAGCCCTATCATCCTTGTTTTATAAATGGAAAGACTAAAGCTCAGAGGGTTACTTAGTAACTCAGCCAACATCACCCAGCCTGGAAGTGGCAGGGGAGGGATTTGAACCCAGGTGGTCTAGTTCCAGACTGTGTTCTAGCTCCTCTGCTGTTCTCTGCTGGCTACTCTCACATAGTTTGTCTCTTGAATGTTTGGCGTATTTGTTTCTTATGGCTGCTGTAACAAATTACCATAAACTCAGGGATCTAAAACAGCACCTATGTATTCTCTTACAGTTCTGGAAGGCAGAAGTCTAAAATGGACGCAGAGCTGCGTCCCCTCTGGAGGCTTTAGGGGAAAATCCATTCTTTGCCATTTCTAGCTTCTAGAGGCTGCCTGCATCCCTTGGCTCAGGGCCCCTTCCTCCATCTTTAAAGCCATCACCCCAACCTCTGACTCCATCATCACATCTCTTACTTCTGACTCTCATCTCCTGTCTCCCTCTTATAAGAATCCTTGTGATGACGTTGGGTCCATCCCGACAATCCAGGATGATTTCCCGCCTCAAGACCCTTAATCACATCTGCAAAGCCCCTTTTGCCGTGTAAGGCGACGTATTCACAGGTTCCGGGGATTTGGATGTGGATATCTTTTGGAGGCCATTATTGTGCCTAGCACATTTGGTTACTTCCATTTTGTAGAGTAATAGCAAAAAGCATTTTTAATGCCTTCCTAGACCTTAATTCCACTGGTTTAATTCTGCCAGAAAAACCTGCCCATCGAGCAAAGCTGGGTTATTATACCTCCTGCAGTAAAGGAAAACACTTCAACAAAGTCTCAGATTAGGGAAATTAGGGAATGGTATTTATAGGGTTTTAGGGCCCTGGTTGGGTGATTTTAAAGCAGTTTTGCAAGGCAGCGAACTGGTTGGAATCGGCCGTTTCTGACACAACAGCTTTGGAATGGTGGGCCCAGGGAGGTGAAGGTTTGAAAGCAGAGCTGATGCATAATCTTATCTTCCAGAAGCAGATATTTCGTGGAACCGGCAGCAAGTGACTTTTACCTGATCCCAGTATTGCTTAACACGGGGATTATGTGAGTTTTAGTTCTCACTAATTACAATAGTAATAGTTCCCATTTTTTGAAGCTCCTCCTACAGCCAGACAACTTGAATACATTTTGGAAAGGACAACAACCCTAAAGGCAAGTATTTCAGCCTAATCTCAGGATAGCATAATAATCCCCCTCATGGATTTGGGAGTCAAAAAGTCCTGGATAAAAATCCTGCCTCCTGCAAATATGGGTAGTTTCTTCATCCGTAAAATCAGGATAATGCTTTCTGCTCTGAGGGTGAAGGTGAGTATGCAGTGCTCCGGCCGGTATACACCGTGTTTCACAAGAGCAGGGGTCCAGCATCCTTGTTCGCCCACAGGAGACCTGGGTCATGCCTGGTCTCCCAGCATCATTATTAAAAGTGTCCTTTTTTTTTTTTTTCTGTACTGTGCAGCTTGCAGGATCTTAATTCCCCGACCAGGAATCAAACCCAGGCCCCCTGCAGTGGAAGCTCAGAGTCCTAACCACTGGACCGCCAGGGAATTCCCTAAAAGTGTCCTATAGATGAAAAATTATACGGGCACTGTTCAATACAGTGAAGCTATGGTTATTATTTCTACTCTGTAGGTGAAAGGGGGAGGTTCAGAGAGGTTAGGTGATCAGCTCAAGGCCACACTGCTGAGTGGGCAGAATTCGCCACGTCAGAGGTGCAGGGCTGGCCAAATGCTGTTCCTTCTGCCTGGAGTACCGCCCCCATCCTAAGCCCAGCCCAATGCCACACTTTGTGACTGTATATTTGTGTGAAGTTTTAATTAAATCCATCCCCCCTAGTAGATCAGGAGCCCCATGGAAGCCAGATTGAGGTCAGTCTCATTAGTGACTGTACATCAGTGCCTAGAACAGAGGGAGCGCAGTGGGTCCTCCACAGAGGTTTGTCATTTGCATGCAGATGATCAGCCTGCCGCCTTGTGAGTATTCTGTAAGCAAGGCAGCTTTTCTCTTCCTGAAACCTAGGCTCAGGAGCCGCCCCAGAGTTCTGGGAAGGCCCATCACCCCAGCCCGAAGAATGCACTCAGTAGCGGACAAGACCTGTTCCCACTGTTAATCGGGGGCCTCCCTGTAGATCCCCGAGAACTGGTGAATAACAGAGCTTTCGCCATATTTCCACCTAACCATCCACCTTCCACAGTAGGGTAGACACGGAAGTAGGAAAAACTGCGCCCATGCACTGGGCTCCCTTGAGTATGGTTTATACACTAGGCTGACCCCAAAGGTCCCCAGTGAAAAGGATTGTTTTCCTGTAATTACTGTCCTTTGGGCTTGGCCCTCACAAAGACATCGCATCCAATTAGCTGGGATTTCTTGGCTCTGATAAAACAGTGTCTCCTCTTAATAGTAACAGACGTCAAGGAACGCTTTAGACCTTGGTCTTCCCTACAGGGGAGGAAATTAACATATATATGTATATGTACTTATTTAGATTCAGGGAATATGTGATCATGGTATTAAAAGTTCCACCACTGTAGAAAAGTTTTAACAAGACAAATCTGAGCTGACCCCGTGACTCAGCAGTTTCGATTCCTGGGACCTCATCTTCAGAAACAAGCATCAGGATGCTCCTCCTTTTATCTCTCTTTGTAACGACAGGAAAAACTGGAATGACCTAAGGGTCCATTAAGGGGGAAGAGGTTCAGCTTCAGCAGGGTGCATCCATACAATGGAATGTCTCCCAGGTGCTTAAAATAATGAGGCAGAAGCCAAAGATGACATCAAGGGCTGTGGAGAGAACAAAGCCAGTGTTAAGTTATATGTGTTTGTGAATGGATACTCAGATGAGAGCCTAGAAATGCAAATGAGTTAAGTCTGTTTCCCCCTCCAGAATTTAAAAAAAAGATTGTATTCAGGTATTACTCAGGTCATTTAAAAAACACACACAGCATTAAAATGAACAAGAAAGTAGCAACTTTTAACAGTGGCCCTTAGCCCAGCACAATTCCACTGCAGGTAAATGCTGGTGTTAACAGCTCAGCTGCTTCCTTGGTAAAGTTAGACGGTTGTGCCAGAGCCTGGCAGCGGGAGTACTAAATTAAAATGATCTCACCCAGATCCCTCCAAAAAAAAGCTGAAAAATCAACCCCAACCCCACTCTGCATCAGATGAAAAGTCTTAACTAGGTCAGGGGTTCCCATTCTTGGCATTGCTGACATTTGGGGCAAGAGACCTCTTGGTGGTGGGGAGAGGGGGTGGTGTCCTATATATTGTAGGATGTTTAGCAGCATCCCTGGCCTCTGCACACTAGATGCCTGCAGTAAACACCACCGCCCCCCAGCTGTGACAACCAAAAATGTCTCCAGACATTGCCCAATGTTCCCTGGGGGCGAAATCGCCCTCACCCCCGCCCCGGGCTGAGAGCCGCCTGACTAGGGTGATCTGTGTTCAGGTTTCCTTGAAATCTTTCTGATTGCCATCTCCTGAGCTGGGGGAATTACTAACATCGACCCCTTTGATTCTCAAAAACGCCCTGTCTGATAAAACATGTAGTCACCCTGGCGCTGACCCTTCTGTCCACAAAAATGCACCTATGTTTGTGACATCATCCTCCTGACGTTTGGCCCCCAGTCCCCTTGCGGGATAAAGAAATTAATACTTACTTGTAACTAACACTTACTATGAACCTCAGTCAGAAGCATCTTTAGTTAGATTGCCACCTCACTCTTATTTCACGGTCCACTTGTATTTTTCAACTTTTCCGTAAGGCCAAAGTAAAATTGGGAAGCCGTGAGGAATGGGCAAAGCACTGTAAGGTATTTGAATGAAGTTCATTTGAGGATTTCAGCCAGTTCTAGGTTTTTACACTTTAAATAATTTTTTTTTTTTTTGAGATCTCAGCACTGCTAGAGGGTGAGGGTTCCTCTTGCAATTCTATGAATACAAAGTAATTGGATGTGTCAGGCGCAGAAGTAATCCCTAGGGGTACAGCAGTGGACCAAGGACAGGCCCCCCCACATCCTGGGGCTCTTATGCTGGAGTCAGGGCATGGGGTGTTGATATTGACCAACAGGCAATAAATAAGAAAACTGACAAATAAACAAGACACTGCAAATTGTGATAATTCAAATATCCCTCGGGAGGTTCCCCCCCCCCCTCCCACCTGCCTTATTCTCTTCCCTGGTGCTTGGCATCTCCTGACCTTCTCTGTGTTTGACTCATTAGTTTATTAGGTCCTTTCAGTGGAACGGAAGCCCCAGGAGGACAGGGTTTTTGGTCTGTTTTGTTCCCTGCTCTATCCTTAATGCCCAGAATAACGCTGGGCACGTAGTACATGCTCCATAAATAGTTATGAAATGAAAGATAGGGAAGAGACAACTCGGGGTAGAGCTGGGAATCTCAGGGTGGAGGGACGTCGTGGACCCAGGTGATGGGGGTGGGATGGGGGAGGCCAGTTTGAGAAGATGACGCGTCTGACTCAACCCTGGTCCGAGAGGGGACCAGTTAGTCAGGCCTTCTCACGGGCCAATGCTACGGAACCGTACGTGCTGAACATACCACAAAGCGAGTCCCCTTTTTTCTTTTTTTGGCTGCATTGGGTCTTCGTTGCTGCACGTGGGCTTTCTCTGGTTGTGGCGAGCGGGGGCTACTCTTCATTGCGGTGCACGGGCTTCTCATTGTGGTGATTTCTCTTGACCACGGGCTCTAGGCGTTCGGGCTCAGTAGTTGCAGCACGTGGGCTCAGTACTTGTGGCGCATGGGCTCAGTAGTTGTGGTGCACTGGCTTTGTTGCTCCACGGCATGTGGGATCTTCCCAGACCAGGGATCGAACTCGTGGCAGGTGGATTCTTAACCACTGCGCCACCAGGGAAGTCCCGTGAGTCCCTTTTTAAAGTCAAAGCTCCCACTTTGGACTCTCATTAGGGGCTTTGCACATACTGCTTCTCACCCCTCCCTTCCCCAAACCCCAAGAGGTTGAGCATGTTGTTTTCATTTTAGATGTGTGGAAACTGAGGCACGAGAGGTGAGGGAACTTGCTAGTGGGGGATGAAGATGGGACCCCAGGCCTCCCTCCCTGCATGGACCCGGGCAGCGTGTGGGCCCAACGGCCTGGTCCAGGCTCTCTCAGCCTCCTGCTGGCTCTGACACTGACCACGCCCCTGGCCTGACGGAGCAGAGCCTGGGAAGGCGGAGGTGAGGCACTCAGATAGGCAGACACAGCCGGCTGGAAGTCCTCATCTCCAGTGGAAGGGTCACGGCCACCCAGAAGCTCCGCTGACTTGTTGGCACCCCAGGCTGGGCACAGATGGTCACCTCTGGCTCCCTAATCCCGCTGGGAACTCTAATCCAGACCTCTGGGAGGTGGAATTAGATAGGGAGTGGGAAATTGTACCCTTTATCTGTTGTTTCAAATTCATTTACCATAAACATATATCCTTTCTTTTTTTTAATATTTATTTATTTATTTGGCTGCTTCAGGTCTTAGTTGCGGCACATAGGATCTTCATTGCGGCATGTGGGACCTTTCCCTGTGGCACACGGGCTCACTAGTTGTAGTGCTCAGGCTTAGTTGCCTTGCTGCATGTGGGATCTTAGTTCCCCGACCAGGGATTGAACCTGTGTCCCCTGCAATGGAAGGCAGATTCTTAACCACTGGACCACTGGGGAAGTCCCATGTATCTTTTCTTTTATAATACTGATGATTCCAGTCTTTAACCAAAAAGTAAAATAATCTAGGACTACAAAAGCAGACAACTCAGTGGGAGTTTGAGAAATGGCAAAAGGTATCAGTTCCCATTAGCAGAGAAAGAATTGATTATTCAAAAAATATTAATCAAAGACAAAAAAATGATGCATCATTTTTTAGTCCCAAAGAAGGACAGATATAGCCAAGAAGATGTATAAGGTGAAGTCATAGTAAAAAATAGTAGAAAGAAAAGAGAAACGATGACTGAAACACCAGGACTATGAAGAAAAAGGTGGACACATTTTACTATGTAAGAATTTCAAATGTGAAATATTTCAAGCATGAAGCAAGAAGAGGGGATAATAAATACCATGGCTTCCTGCTTGGCTCCTGTCTCACAGAGGACAGCAGAGCGCATTGAAACCCCGGGTCGTCTTCCATAGCCACCCCACATGTGAACTGTCTCGAATTTGTAAGAGATGTTTTTTCCTCCCCTCCGGCCTCAGTAGTGGCTGACAGTGATGTACATTCAGTGCCAGCCTGTGTTAAGCTCCCCCACATAGATCCCTTTATTTACTGGTCAAACGTGATGACATTGGGCACCTTGGTGCTGCCCATGTGACAGATGAAATGACCGAGGCCAAGGTGCCAATCTGGAGGGTCCTTATTAAGAGGCAGCCTTGGTCACTCACTCGTTAATAATCTGCATTAAACACTTGTGTTTGGTTTGATCTTTCATAATTTTTTACCGCATAGATCCGGGGAGAGTGGGTGCTGGCCTACATCCTGTCCTCGGTTGTATCCACTCCCCAGGTGGGTGCCTGGATTGACCGTGGGCAACGTCAAGGCAGGGAAGAGCCACAATTCAGGTTCTGGGTCAGGGCCCTCCTGCTGGGAATTAGCCCATTTACCTGAACTGGGGACCAGGTTTGTGCTGCCTTTCACCCAATACTTTTTATTTTTTGGCCGCGCAGAGCAGGAAACTTAGTTCCCCAACCAGAGATCGAACCCAGGCCTCCTGCCGTGGAAGTGTGGAGTCCTAACCACTGGACCACCGGGAAATCCCCATTACCCAATACTCTTGAACTGAACATTGACCGGCTCAGATTCCTTTTAGCACAAGGCCTGGAACGTGGAGGTTCTTACTGAAATAAGGAAGAGAAGGAGACGTTCTCTGTACTCAGGGAGGCCAGAGTCTGGTGGGGAGACCCACAAGGAAAGAATCACAGAGGATACCCCCCCCCGAGAGGGTGGGAGCTCCCCTGTGACTGAACATTCTGGGTGCAGAGGGCAAGGGTGGGCTGCGGTGGGAGAGGGCAGGGGACAAAGCTGAGTCTTGTGTTAAGGCCATTTCTGTTGGGCTTTGATGTCCTTGCTTGTGTGTTCGGTCTTATTTTTTTTTATATTTATTTATTTATTATTATTTATTTGGCTATGCCAGGTCTTAGTTGCATCATGTGAGATCTTTAGTTGTGGCATGGCATGTGGGGTCTTTATACTTGTGGCATGCGAGATCTTTTTTTTTTTTTTTTTTTTTGGGCCACACCGGATCTTAGTTGTGGCATGCAGGACCCTCGTTGCAGTGTGTGGGATCTTTTTTTTTTTAGTTGCAGCATGCGTACTCAGTTGTGGCATGCATGTGGGATCTAGTTCCCTGACCAGGGATCGAACCGCGGCCCCCTGCATTGGGAGTGAGGAGTCTTAACCACTGGACCATCAGGCAAGTCCCTGTTTGGTCTTATTTTTAATAAAATAATTTTTCTTCCAGTTTTATTGAGATGCAGTTGACATACAGCCCTGTATAAGTTTCAGGTCTACAGCATCATGATTTGACTTACATCCGTCATGAGATGATTTACCATGAGAAGTCTAGTTAGCATCTGTCACCATACAAAGGGATTCCATTATTAATGACTATCTTCACCCCATGCTGTATATCATCCCCAGGACTCATTTATTTTGTAACTGGAAGTTTGTACCTCTTAAATAAAAACCAAAATAATTGGGTTTTAATTATGAAAGTTAAGACATGCCCATGATCCAAATAAATCAATGTACAAGACCACACAAAGACAGAAAATAAAAAGTAGACACTTTCATGTGTCACTCATGAAAGTGTCACTCACCTCCCTATTTTATTTCCTATGATTTTGTAAATTTTCAAGTATTTGATTTGCAGTTAATTTGCAAAACAGATGATCACATGCCATGCTTATCCCCATGCCTGGGGCAAGCCCCCTTTGGAAAGCTGTGGTCTAATGTTCCATCAAGGCTCTAGAAAGCGCCTCAGAAATATACCTTGCAGTTGTCCCCCTGCCCCACACACTATCCAGCATCATCAAAATTCACTCATTGCATTGGCCTGTTACGTTTCCTTAGTCTCTGTAACCTAGAACAGTCTCCCATCCAGTACCTCCCACACCTGGCTAGGGACCCTTACAATGGGCTACACTGCGCTTGTCTCATTGGTCCCTGGTGGTGTCTTTAACTCAGTCCCTCTCTTTTCTGTAAACTGGAAGTTGGGTTTACAGGCTTAATTAGATTCAGGCTAAACTTTTTTGTCAAGCATTCTTCATAGGTGGGGTTGACAGAGATAGCAAATAAAAATATAGGCTGCCCTACATTTCAATTTCAGGTAAACAAGGAATGCGTTTTTTAGTGTAAGCTATGCACCATTATATATATATATATTTGGCTGCGTTGGCTCTTCGTTGCTGCACGCAGGCTTTCTCTAGTTGCGGTGAGCGGGGGCTACTGTTCGTTGCAGTGCACGGGCTTCTCATTGTGGTGGCTTCTCTCGTTGCAGAGCACAGGCTCCAGGTGTGTGGGCTTCAGTAGTTGTGGCTCGCGAGCTCTAGAGCACAAGCTTAGTAGTTGTGGCACACGGGCTCAGTTGCTCAGCGGCATGTGGGATCTTCCCGGACCAGGGCTTGAACCCGTGTCCCCTGCATTGGCAGGCGGCTTCTTAACCACTGTGCCACCAGGGAAGTCCCCCCATGCAATATTTGTAGAATTACTTATACTTCAAAAAAGGTATTTGTTGTTTATCCGCAATTCAAAATTAACTGGGCATATCCTGTATTTTATCTGGCAAACCTGTTAAAATCATGATGCCACTGTATGCTTTGTAGGACCTCTCTGGGTACCACGGTTACCGATGGAGGATGTGGTCACCAGGTTACAATGGTGACTTTCAGACCTCTTGACTACTTGGAATTGACCATGTCAGGTATGGCACCTTGGTACTCCCCATTTGACAGATGAAGTGACCGAGGCCGAGGTGCCGATCTGGAGAATCCTTTTGCCCCTGGGAACAGACCTCCTGGGGTGTATCTGGCTGCTTTCAATTCTCCTCTCTCCACCCTGCACATATGTGGAGCTCCACCAATGTCCAGGTTTTTGCTGACTTTCCCGGGGTACACATGGAGGGTTAGCAGAAAGATCACAGACTCTGGAGACTGACAGGTCTGCTTTCTATTCTGACACTGATGTCTCCCGGCAGGGTGGACTTAGAAAAGCTAAATGGTCTCTCTGAGCCCCATCTGTCCACTTTACAGATGAGGAGGCCAATGTCTGAGTCACTGGGTTGCTTTGAAGATGAAAACAGAATTCATTTAATAAATATTTTTAGGCTCCTTGATTATATCTGTGGATGCAGAAAAGACATTTGATAAAATTCCATACAATTTCAAGTTTAAGCAAATCAACAACCTTTTTCTATAAGAGCAATTGAGCCTGATAAAGGGTATCCACCACAAATCTGGAGAGAACACATTTTTGTTTGTTTGTTTGGGGCTGGGGGGCTGCAGAGTGCAGCTTGTGGGATCTCAGTTTCCTGACCAAGGATGGAACCTGTGCCCGCTCCAGCGGAAGCACAGAGTGCTGACCACTGCACCTCCAGGGAATTCTTAATGGTGAAAATGTTTCAATAAAGTTAGGAATAAGACAAAACCTTCTCTATTACTGCTTGTATTCAACACTACACCAGAGGTCCTGGCAGCGTCCAGAGACAATCTTTCTGTGCTCTTGTACATTGATTTATTTGGATCACGGGTATATCTTTTTAAAAATAATTAAAAAACAATCATTTTATTAAAAATACAGCCAAACACACAAGCAAAGGCCTAAAAGTCCAACAGAAATGGCCTTAGTACAAGCCTTAGCCCTCCTTACTCGTACCCAGTTCCAAGCCAAGCCCACCCCTGCTGAGAAAAAAAGAAAAAAGAAGGAAGAGATTATAAGGATTAAAAGGAAAGAAACAAAAATGTCATTATTCAACGATAACATGACTATATCAAAAATCCAAGAGAGGGCTTCCCTGGTGGCTCAGTGATTAAGAATCCACCTGCCAATGCAGGGGACACGGGTTCGAGCCCTGGTCAGGGAGGATCCCACATGCCACGGAGCAACTAAGCCCCTGCACCACAACTACTGAGCCTGCACTCTAGAGCGCGTGTGCCACAACTACTGAAGCCTGTGCACCTAGAGCCTGTGCTCTGCAAGAAGATAAGCCACTGTAGTGAGAAGCCCGCGCACCGCAACGAAGAGTAGCCCCCACTCGCCACAACTAGAGAAAGCCCACATGCAGCAACGAAGACCCAACGCAGCCAAAAAATAAATTAATTAATTAATTAAAAAAACAATCCAAGAGATTCAACAAACCATTACAACAAGTAAAAGAGTTGCATAAGATTACTGGAAAAACGATTAATATTTTAAAAAATCTATAGAATTTCTATACACAAGGAAATAAGAACTAGACACATAGTTAAAATAATGATATAACAAAAAATAAATTAGCAACAAAAATAATTAGGAATGAATCTAATAAAAGGCATGTAAAGGGCTTCCCTGGTGGTGCAGTGGTTGAGAGTCCGCCTGCTGATGCAGGGGACGTGGGTTCGTGCCCCTGGGCCGGGAGGATCCCACATGCCGCGGAGCGGCTGGGCCCGTGAGCCATGGCTGCTGAGCCTGCGCGTCCGGAGCCTGTGCTCCGCAGCGGGAGAGGCCACAACAGTGAGAGGCTCGCGTACCGCAAAAAAACAAACAAAAAAAGGCATGTAAAAAGTTTTGGAGAAATTTATAATACTTTGCTAAAAAACTCAAAGGAAGTTTTACATAAAGATCAGTTTTCCTCAAAATAACTTCCAAATTCAAGGGAAGCCAATCAAAATACGTTAGTAAATTGGCCCAAAATCTTGGCAAGGGTGATTTTAAATGCATAAGTTCTTTATGGATTTTAGACTCTAGAGTCTGGATTTTAGCCTTTGGAATTTTGTTACTTTATAAAAGATCAAAGAAGAGTCAAGGCAATTTTGCAAAATAAAACAAGAAAGAACATATCTTAAAAGATTTTAAACTTCCTCTAAAGCTAAGTGGGTAGTACAACAGGTGGTATCAGACTAATGTACTAGAATAGAACTCAGAGAAGACCCACACTTCTGTGGGACCATGTATATGACAGGGGTGAATGGACAGCTTGGTAGAGAGGAAATGGGTTAGTTGGCAAACCGTTCTGTGTAACTAGCTATTATAAAAAGATAAATTAGATTCATGTTATTAGATCATTCACTAAATAAATTTCAGATGGATTAAAGAACTAAATATGCAAATGCAGCACTGAAAACTTTTAGAAGAAAACAGAAAATATCATGATATTAGGGTAAGGAAGGATTCTTAATCAAGATTAAAAACAACAAAACTATAAATAGAATGTTGACACACTCAATTGCATTAAGCAGGGTTTCTTTTTTTAATTAATTAGTTAACTTTATTCTATTTTTGGCTGCGTTGGGTCTTCATTGCTGCGTCCGGGCTTCTCATTGCGGTGACTTCTCTTTTTGCGGAGCACGGGCTCTAGGCACGTAGGCTTTAGTAGTTGTGGCACGCGGGCTCTAGAGCGCAGGCTCAGTAGTTGTGGCGCACGGGCTTAGTTGCTCCGTGGCATGTGGGATCTTCCTGGGCCAGGGCTCAAACCCACGTCCCCTGCATCGCCAGGCGGATTCTTAACCACTGCGCCACCAGGGAAGTCCCTAAACAGGGTTTGTTATGGCAAAAAACCAAGATACTTGATATGAAAAGTCCATAATATGTGCAGTGCTTCAGAATACAGGATATAAATCCTAGAAAACACAAAGAAAAAAGTCAAGCAAAAGAGCAGTAGAAAGTAGAAAAATAGGCAAAAGATGTGAACAGGCAATTCAGAGAAAAGAAAACCCAAATGAGTGGGCCATTTGTTTTGCAAATTAACAAAATATTTCAAAATTTAAAAACAATATGTGAAAATTAGGAGGTGAATGGCTAGGGGAATAAATTAATCTTTATTTTCTGGCCTTCTGTCCTATTCTTGTTTTCTGAGCCATGCATATGCCTCATTTATTTTTTTATATGTCTCATTTTAATCATTAAAAACTACTTATTTTAGTATGCATAAGTGTAAATATATTAGCACTGGCATTTCAGACCAGAGGGAATTGTAAGTCTACGGTCTCCCACTGGATATGGGGTTCCATATCCAACCCCACTTACTGTTCCCTACACCCCAGTTGGGCTCAGTGAAGTCCCGCTGTCAGAGCTGGGCTCCTGAGTGGGCTTCTTTGCTTACAGGCCTCCCCACTGGACCCGACCTCCAGGGGGCCCCATGCAAAGACCCAAGCACAGGGTGGACGTTTAGGAAATGTCTGTTGAAGGAATCATTAGCAATACTTATTAAGCACCTACTGCTGGCTCATCTCATGAGGACTGACTTAATAAGAGCCTGTGGGACTCACACACAGCTGAGCCAAGGCTAAAAGGGAGAGGCCGGGGGATCTCACATTCCAGACAGAGGTTTGCAACCTTGACCTTACCTCAGCATCTCCAGGGAGATCCCTGAGACCCACGCCAGTTTCTGATTCAGGAGTTCTAGGGTGGGACCCGATCATTTGCATTTCTAATGTTTTCTCAGGTCATGCAGATGCTGCCTGTGGGGGAACCAGGCTTTGAGAACCACTGTTCTAGAGTTTAGGAAGTTGGCCAATTAGGGTAAATGGGCTAAATCCCAGCAGGAGAGGGGAAGGACCGTTCCGGAGGCACAGCCTGCATTTCGGCTCTTTCCTGGGCTGCAGCTGCCCACTGTCATGCCCACAGGGGATCTGCATTTTCAATTGCTCCCTGGGGAGCCAGCCTTGCTGAGGACAGTGTTTGGGCCAGCATCCATTTCGGGGTTTGTTTCCCTCTTCCTGTGGGTTCTCCAGAGTCCCTCTGCCTAGACCTTGGCCTCAGTTACCGCATCTGTTAAATGGGGATAAACTGAACTCCCAGCATGATCGGGTTGAGGCAAGAATTAAGGGTAACGCCGTAGGGAATGGAGCCCAGAGCTGGGCACTGAACACTCAACCATTGTCAGCTACCGTTGCAGTTTTGCATTTTCCTGTAACAGAGCTACCTACCTGTGCCAACACAGATGGAGCTCCAAGATATATCCTTGAGGGGAAAAATGCAGGTTGCAGAAGGATACAGAGTTTTATTCCTGTATATGATTCATGGAGCCCTATATGGCAAATAAAAGAATAAAAGCCAGCAAAGAAGGAAATACGCCAACTTCTTTTTGCCTGGGTGATAACTTGCTCTATTGTTTTCCTTCCTACACTGGGAGGGGAGCACACAGGGGGTTATGCTTCCATTTTTTAATATCGAAAACACTTCATTGAAATTTTTAGGTAGTAACTTTCATCAATGTTTTTTCTTTACGTCTTGGTGTTTTTTGTTCTTTGTTTTTTTTTTGCGGTACGCGGGCCTCTCACTGTTGTGGCCTCTCCCGTCACGGAGCACAGGCTCCGGACGCGCAGGCTCAGCGGCCATGGCTCACGGGCCCAGCCGCTCCGCAGCACGTGGGATCTTCCCGGACCGGGGCACGAACCCGTGTCCCCTGCATCGGCAGGCGGACTCTCAACCACTGCGCCACCAGGGAAGCCCTATGTCTTGGTGTTTTAAGTGACATCCATGACTAAACTTTTTCTTATGTCTTTAACGCTTTATACATTTAACTCTTTGCTATAAGTGTACTCTTTTTTAGAATAAGGAGTTAAGTTTTTCCCCCAAATCCTTCTCCTTAATGTCATTTATTGAATAATAGGTTCTTTCTCCACTGGTGTAAAATGATACCTTTTACCATTTACCAAAGCCCCATATATATATGTGGGTAGTGTATTAAGTGACTTATTCAGTTCCATTAACTTTTCTGATTGTCCTTGTACCAATACCAGATCATTTAATAAAAAATTAAATTGGCACTTTTGTTAATAGAGCACATGTTCATGGTAAACAATGTCGGCACAACACACGGAGAAGGTAGTTTCCCACCATCCCCAATCCCACCTCCCAGTGATAAAGGTCTGGGTTAGGGTTCATGGCAAGATTAGGGACGAGAGCCCAGACGGGGTGCCAGCAATTCAAAGGCAGCCATTCCCAGCCCCTTATCAGCAGGCAGGGGTGGGAGTTCCACTCATTTGCTAAGATTCTCGGGGGTCCTCATTCATTAGCTGGAAATGGTGCACCTTTGGGGCTAGCAACAGGATCAGCTGTGACTGTTATTTCTTTAACCGATGACGAAAATGAAGTCCTAAGCCATTAACTGTCTTGTCCAAATTCATGCTGCCAGTTGGTAGGTGAACATTTTCAGGTTAGAGCTGCACAGTAGGACACGTACTATTCCTTTTGCCTGGACCATCTCTCCTCCATCACACTTTCACACTTTGTAATTCTGTATATTGGATTGAGGCCAGAAGCCCATGGGGGCAGACACAGGTCTGTTGGGTTCACTGCTCTATGCCCAATGCCTGTAATCCTGGGAGATGCCGGAGATGCGTAGTAGGTAGTCAGTGGATATTTGTTGATTGACAGGGTAATGCTTAGCCTACTGCCTGGAGCCTAGGAAAGGCTTAAGACATGCTAATAATTACGGGCTAGAGGGCATTTGTCTACAGACAGGCACGGTCTCCAAGTGGCTGGTACAGATGTTCTCAGGCTGCTCAGAATGCCAGCAGCACGGGGCGCATTTCATAACGGACAAGCCTGTTTCTACCACTCATCTGCGCAGGCGCAACAGTGCTATTTCTCTGAGTGAAACTGAACCTGTGAGTAACAGAGCCTGCAGCATTTTGGTTGCTTTTATCTAAACTTTGGTCACAATCCACCTTTCACAGTCAGCTGGACCCAGGAAGTGGAGAGAAATCATGGTCACCCACCGGGCTCTCTCCGACGTAGTTCGTGTGCCAAGGCTGTTTGGTTCTCATGCTGGGCATCCAGGCTCACGGGCCTTCCCTTAGTCGCCGCACTTATGGGGAGGGGGTGCCTCCCAGGTTCACTGCCCTCTGATAAGATGAAAGTTCTAGATTCTTCTAAAATATTTTCTGTTACTAGAATAACAAACCCTTCCGGTCTCTGTCATCCTCCAGACATCCTCTACCCCAGGAGAAAAAGTATTGGTTGTACGTATTGAATAATTTGAATTCCACAAAGTGGACTCTTCGGCAGGTATTTTACAAAATGAAACATATTGATAGATAATAATGCAGAAACATGGCCAAGAATATTGCTGGGTGGTAAATTTGTGTAAAATAGCAAATAGGGCTTCCCTGGCGGCACAGTGGTTAAGAATCCACCTGCCAGTGCAGGGGACACGGGTTCGAGCCCTGGTCTGGGAAGATCCCACATGCCGCGGAGCAACTAAGCCCGTGCGCCACAACTACTGACCCTGCGCTCGAGAGCCCGCGAGCCACAACTACTGAGCCCTCACGCCTAGAGCCCGTGCTCCCCAGCAAGAGGAACCACCGCAATGAGAAGACCGCGCACCGCAATGAAGAGCAGCCCCTGCTTGCCGCAACTAGAGAAAGCCCGCGCGCAGCAGCGAAGACCCAACGCAGCCAATAAATAAATAAAGGACTCCAAGAATTTATCAGTCATCTGGGGGTTAAACTCGGGAAGAAGGTTTACTTCTAGGAGAAAAGCCGGGGGATGGACATTTATGTTCTGTAGCTGCAAAGTTATACATATTTCATGAATGTTTTATAACCAAAATATATTCACGCATTAGTG
Source organism: Lipotes vexillifer (assembly GCF_000442215.2). Lineage (NCBI taxonomy): Eukaryota > Metazoa > Chordata > Mammalia > Artiodactyla > Lipotidae > Lipotes > Lipotes vexillifer. The sequence continues at coordinate 1,139,875 of NW_006791294.1, forward strand.
GGTAATTTTAAAAAAATACATTGAAACAAACAAACAAAAAAACCCAACAGAAAGTTATAAAGTGGGAATAATGCAAATCCCTGTCCCACCCAGTCACCTATCCTCCACCCTCCCAGGTGGCCACCACAAACAGCAGTTCTTTAGATCTGTAATCGTTCCTTTTGTGAGTAAATATTTGTGTTCAGAGAAAATGTTAATAGCCGTGAAGCTGGATGGTTTATGCCTTGGGTGCGGCCCCAGGAGGAGAAAGGAATTAAACCACACCTCCCACAAAAAGGAAAAAAAAAGAAAAGAAGGAAAGAAGCCATAAATGGAACACTTCTTTCTGAATGTGATCTCCTGTGCATGTTACGGAGAGACAGCTGTCAACCTCCGTCTTTTAAATAATAATGATGTTAATTAGAATCATACTAGCAGCTATTGTGTGCTGGACCCTGTTTCAACTCTAGCTAAACTGCCTTCTCTTGAAAATGGAGCTCGCATCTTATTTCCATTTTTTTTTTTTTTTGCGGTAGGCGGGCCTCTCACTGTTGTGGCCTCTCCCGTTGCGGAGCACAGGCTCCGGACGCGCAGGCCCAGCGGCCATGGCTCACGGGCCCAGCCGCTCGGCGCGGCATGTGGGATCTTCCCGGACTGGGGCACGAACCCGCGTCCCCTGCATCGGCAGGCGGACTCTCAACCACTGCGCCACCAGGGAAGCCCTTATTTCCATTGTATTTGTTATTATTATAGAACGTTTTCAAACCCATCCAAAAGTAGAGAGAATTGTACAGCGACCCAGCCTTCACCTGGACTCATCAGTGTTTCAGTCACCACCACTTTCTGCCCCTTGCTTTTCGTCCATCTCTCTCCTCCACTCCCCACATCAATATTTTAAAATGAACCCAGACTTTGTATCATTTCACCCAGAAATACTTCAGTGTGTGTCTCTTAACAGATAAAGACTTTCCGCTTGTTTGTTGTTATTCTAACCACGTAACCCTAACATGGTTATTACTCCCGATAGAAGTTAATAGTAATTTCTTGCCATCTAATAACCAGTCGCTCTTTAATGCTGTGTTCTTTAGTCTGGCCAGAGGAAGACCTGAACAGTTTTGAGAAATTGCCCAATACCATAAGGCATTTAAACAAAAATAGTAAGTGAGATCCCTGAATGAGGGCCACCACATCCCCGGGATCTTGTTAGAAATGGAAAAATCCCAAACCCAGACCCATGTATTGATAAATCAAACCGCCAGTTTAAGGAAAACCATGGGCGATTAAAGTCTCTATCTATACTGCATAGCAGGTAGTGGCCAGCCCACTCTGGATTAATCCACTTTTTTCCTGAGATCGAGATCTTGCTTGGCTAGAAGAGATGTCTCCTTCAAGTCTTAATACCCACAGTAAGAGCCCGGCGTGCCGCAGGCATCAACCAGGTTCTTGGGGACAGAGAGGTCCCCACTGTTCCGAAGCTCTCACTCTAGTGGAAGAGACGACAGCAAATTTATAATTAAATAAAATAATTACAAGTTGTGATTACTCCTATATCAGCTGGATGACGTCTCTCCTGACATCCTGTTTATTTTATTTTTACTGAAGTAAGGTTGATTTCCAAGGTTGTGTTACTTTCTGCTGTACAGCAGTGACTCAGTTACACATTTATGTACATTCTTTTTTATATTCTTTTCCATTATGACACCCTGTTTACGTTGCACTGGCTCCTAAGGCCTTGTCCCGCCAGCCCAGCTCCCCGCCCACCTCGCTCCTTCTGCTTCACTCTGCCCAGTCGTCCTCACCTCCAGATGTTGGGCCTGGATCTTTCCTATTGATGTGTTCATTGCTTTTCTCTTTGGCTAGGATGTGAGGTGTAGGATAAATATTTGCTGAATGAAAGTCTACTAAAAGTTTTTGAACAATGAAGGAAAGCACTTACTAGTAATCAATAAGAGTCAGCTATTCTTATTTATTTTTATTTTTTTTTGCAGTACACGGGCCTCTCACTGTTGTGGCCTCTCCCGTTGCGGAGCACAGGCTCCGGACGCGCAGGCTCAGCAGCCATGGCTCACGGGCCCAGCCGCTCCGCGGCATGTGGGATCCTCCCAGACCGGGGCACGAACCTGCGTCCCCTGCATCGGCAGGCGGACTCTCAACCACTGCGCCACCAGGGAAGCCCAAGAGTCAGCTATTCTTTTAAAAATAAATCTATTTCATTCTCACCCACAGAAGAGTTCCTATGAGGAAAGAGGCTGATACAAACAGCAACTACAGAAAATGACTTGCACTGGACCCTGCAGTGGGTGCATGCCTCCACCCCATGCTGTGTCCTTCGGAAGAAATCCAGGAAGCCTGAGGCCAGAGCGCAGGTGAGTCACTGAGGACTCTATGCCCTTGTGGCCATCCTCCAGGTCACCCGTCTGGATTTGTATTTTTTTCACCCGAGGGCTCTGCATCAAGAGGCTGGTGTTTTATTGTCCCTCCTAGACATAAAAGGGACCTAATCTCAGCCTCATCAGTATAAAAATCTTAGGTGTCTCAAGATGTGTTTGTACATTCAGAGTAATTCTAAAATTCAAGCAAGAGTTTTGGGGGGAGGAGGGAAGAGCATAGGGTTGAGGCTGGAGCAAAGCAAATACTGATAGATTCTGAAGCGCTCATGGAGGATGAAGGCGGTGAGGCAGGTGTAGAAACAAGGCTGAGAGCTTTCGCGCTCCGTCTTGGAACCAGGGTAGGAACAGAGTGTTTAACTAACACGCAGAACAGAGACAGCTGCACCCATGCCTGTAAGGGAATCTAGGAAATGACAAAGGCAGCACTTCAAATGGAAGGGATTTAAAAATAAATGCTAATGGATATGTTTTTGTTTGTTTGTTTGTTTTTTATATTTTTTTGGCCACGCCGTGAGACTGGTGGGATCTCAGTTCCCTGACCAGGGCTCGAACCCGCGCTCCTTGCATTGGAACCTGGGAATCTTAACCACTGGACTGCCAGGGACGTCTGCTAATGGACATGTTTATCCATTTGCAAACGGTAGCATGAGTCATCTCCCTTCAACCTCAAACACACACAGATATACACACCACCAATTCCATATGGGTTCAAAACCCAAACCTAAAACACAAATTCAGGGAGAATCCTTGAAACAAGACAGGTAAAAAGATAGTGTGACGGAAATGGGAGCAAATAGCATGGAATACAAGTGGTCAGTCATTATGGGAAAAGTTGGTCACCACCGTCTTGACCCTCAGACTGTGCAGAAGCTAAAAAGTGAGACAGAGGGCTTCCCTGGTGGCGCAGTGGTTGAGGGTCCGCCTGCCGATGCAGGGGACGCGGGTCTGTGCCCCGGTCCAGGAGGATCCCACATGCTGCGGAGCGGCTGGGCCCGTGAGCCATGGCCACTGAGCCTGCGCGTCCGGAGCCTGTGCTCCGCAACGGGAGAGGCCACAGCAGTGAGAGGAGTCTCCCAATTCCTCATGGCAGCCAGGCCTTAAGCAGCCTGTGGGTAGCTTTTGTTTGGGCCATGGGCTCTTTGAAAAGGTGACTCAATCAGGTAAGTGGTTTGGCACCTGGTGTCAAAAGTCTCACACTTGAGCACACAGGACCTGCCCGGCCTGGAAGGGCAAGTCTTGAACCTCTGTGGGCCTGGGGTCCCTCCTGTGTGCCGTGGAGTCACCTCCACAGGTGCAGGTCCCACCCCTCTAAGACACTACACCCCTTCACTTCCTACCCCTGCCTTTCCTTCTAATACCTGACCCATCTTAGTTATGAGGTTCGTGGTGGTCTCCATGGTAAGCTCTGGGGAGCAGGACTTTGCTGCTTTCCTCCCCCACCATCCCCCAGCCTGAACTGGTACCCAGAGGTACTCATAGTACATCTGCTTCAGGGACGTGGGACCCCCCTCATCCACCACCTGGGCAGCCTCAGAAGAGCACCGTATTTACAAAACACCTGCTGGTAGGACAACGCTCAGTGGAGCTCTGGAGATAACAGGAGGAATGTCTGTGAAGACTGAACGATGGAGCTCCTAACCCCACCTTAGCTCCCAACTTGTGCTGCCCCAGGGCCTTGCCTTCACTCCCCTTGCCTCTGCTTCCTCTAGAGATCTGCTGTCTGACCTTCTGGCGCCTCTTGATTTCAGCATTGCCTCCTCTGGGAACCTGCTTCATCTCCAGCACAGGCCAGGCTGCCTTATACCCACAGCACCCCTGTCTCTCCGTGGTGTCGCTGCCTCTGTAAAGGTTGGGTTAGCTGTGTAATCGTTTGCCAAGATTTTGTCTCCCACCAGCGATGCGAGGCCCCAAAGACAGGGGTTGGAGCCTCTTTTGTTGTCTGTGAGCTTCCCAGCACGGGGCCTGGAATACTGTAGGCGCTGCATAAACATTTGTGGAATGAAAGATGGAAAAGAGACAACTCCCGACAGAGATAGGGAATCGAAGGGTGGAGGGACGTTGTGGAGCCGGGTGACAGGGGAGAGGCCGGTTTGTGAAGGTGACACGTCTGACTCAGCCCCGGTCCAGGAGGGGACCAGTTAGTCAGGCCTTCGCAGGTGCCGATGCCCCAGAAACACAAGGACACTGAACACACCACAGAGCGACCTTTTAAGGTCAAGACTACCACTTCAGACACTCCCCACGGGCTTTGCAGATACTGCTTTTCGCTTCTCTGTCTCCAAACCCCAAGAGATTGTGAACGCGTGGCCCATAGCACCCAGAGGTTTCTGCTCTCATGGGTGCAGCTCTGCCCTCTCTCCCTACCTCCGCTGGTGTCTGTTTTAAGACCTTGGTGGAATTTAGCACCCAAACTCCCTGGGCTCCATCACCGTCGGGGCTCTGTCAATTCCCAGTGCTTAGAAATTAACACTGTATCCCGCCCCTCCCCCACCCAAACCCCATCCATGGGGAAAACTTTTGGGGTGTCAGGCCAGTGGAGATTTGATCTATTTATTTTGCATATTTACTTCCAGTTTTATTTTTTATTCCTTTATATTTTTTTTCTTTTTGCGGTACGTGGGCCTCTCACTGCTGTGGCCTCTCCCGTTGCTGAGCACAGGCTCCGGACGCGCAGGCTCAGCGGCCACGGTTCACGGGCCCAGCCGCTCCGCGGCATGTGGGATCCTCCCGGACCGGGGCACGAACCCGTGTCCCCTACATCGGCAGGCGGACTCTCAACCACTGCGCCACCAGGGGAGCCCCAGTTTTATTTTTTGATGAAAACTACTTAAAAACTTATACGTGCTCATTATAATGAATATAGACACTATAGCAAATGCAACAATAAATGTTTTAAAAGCTCCCCAAATCCTACTATCTAAAAATTATTACCACTAACATTAGGAAAATATTATTAGATACATTTTTCTTTGCATTTACAGAGAGGAGGATGGACAGACAGGTGAAAAATGATATCTCAGTATAATTTTAATTTGTATTTCTCTTATTAGGAGAGAAATACAGAATCTTCTCATATGTTTAAAAGTCATCTATACTTCAATACCTGTGTTTTATTTATATTTCTTGCCCAATTTTCTATTGGGGTTGTTGACTTCTTATTTATTTGTAGTAGATCTTTTTATACTACATAAAAAGATCTTTATATAAGGTAAATTAGCTCTTTGTTATAGGTTCATTTAATAATGTGCTGGATTTAACTATTCGTGGATTCATTTTTTTAAATTAATATTTATTGCAGTATAGTTGCTTTACAATGTTTGCGTTAAGTTTCTACTGCACAGCAAAGTGAATCAGCATATATCCCCTCTTTTTTGGATTTCCTTCACATTTAGGTCATCACAGAGCATTGAGTAGAGTTCCCTGTGCTACACAGTAGGTTCTCATTAGTCATCTATTTTATACATAGTGTCAACAGTGTACATACGTCAATCCCAATCTCCCAATTCATCCCACCACCCGCCTTCCCTAGAAGATTTTAAAAGTTCCCTGAAGGATACAGGATGGCTGTAGGGTCCTGGATGTGTGGTGGATGCTCTGCAGTATTGGGTTTTAACACTGATGGCTGCCACCATCAGCCCGGCACAGGAAGCCTGACCCCAATTCCCCCTGCCCACTCCCTTCTCCCACCACTGCCAGCCTTCTCAGAGGTGCAGAGGCAGACCCCTTGGCCTCCCCAGAGACTGTCCCTGAACCATCCACTCCCCTTCAGTCGGATAGAAGGAGAAACTCAAATCTAGAGGTGGGACCATGGGGGCAGGTGGGAGGGGATGGGTAACCTGCTCAGAAAACCTCTGGCCGCCTACGCACAGTAGATGCAAAATAACAAACAAGCCAGAAGGTTTCTAGCGTATTCACGCTTCCTTCCCCAGTGCCAGGTGCTCTGCTCACTGCTCTTACGAAAGGAACCTACGCAGAACATTCTATGGGGACCCACACTGTCTCATTTACAAAGGAAGAAACTCTACCTGTCAGAGGGACAGGGCTGTCCTTACCCGCCTCCCCGCTTTCTTCTGGGGACGCTTAGAGCAGTAGATCTCTTATCCTCTAATGTACTCCAAAATGTAATTCTTTTTTTTTTTTTTTTTTTTTTTGTGGTATGCAGGCCTCTCACTGTTGTGGCCTCTCCCATTGCGGAGCACAGGCTCCGGACGCGCAGGCTCAGCGGCCATGGCTCACGGGCCCAGCCGCTCCGCGGCATGTGGGATCCTCCCGGACCGGGGCACGAACCCGTGTCCCCTACATCGGCAGGCGGACTCTCAACCACTGAGCCACCAGGGAAGCCCAAAATGTAATTCTTTTTAAAAATTAATTTATCAATTTTAAAATTGAGGTGTAATTGACATACATTACATTAGTTTCAAGAGTACAACATAATGATTTCATATTTGTATATATTGCAAACTGATCACCACAATAAGTCCAGTTAACATCTGTCACCATAGTTACAGAATTATTTTTTTATTATGATGAGAACTTTTAAGATCTACTCTCTTAGCAACTTCCAAATATGCAATACGATATTATTATTATTATTTTAAATGAATTAATTAATTTATTTATTTATTGGCTGCATTGGGTCTTCGTTGCTGTGCACGGGCTTTCTCTAGTTGCGGTGAGCAGGGGCTACTCTTTTTTGTGGTGCGCGGGCTTCTCATTGCGGTGGTTTCTCTGGTTGCAGAGCACAGGCTCTAGGCACGCGGGCTCAGTAGCTGTGGCACGTGGGCTCAGTAGTTGTGGCTCACAGGCTCTAGAGCACAGGCTCAGTAGTTGTGGCGCACGGGCTTAGTTGTTCCGCGGTATGTTGGATCTTCCTGGATCAGGGCTTCAACCCGTGTCCCCTGCACTGGCAGGCAGATTCTTAACCACTGCACCACCAGGGACGTCCCAATATGATATTAATAACTATAGTCCTCATGCTGTACACTACATCCCTGAGACTTATTTTTTTTTATAACTGGAAAGTTTGACTCCCTTTACCCATTTTGCCTGCCCCCCACACCTCTGTCAACCATCAATCTGTTTTCACATGTATGAACTTGGTGTTTTGACTTTGTTTTTGTTTTTAAGATTCCACATAGAGGGAATTCCCTGGCGGTCTGGTGGTTAAGACTCCTCGCTTCCAATGCAGGGGGTGCAGGTTCGATCCCTGGCTGGGGAACTAAGATCCCACACACCACTCAGCCAAAAAAAAAGATTCCACATATAAGTGAGATCATATGGTATTTTTCTTTCTCTGTCTGACTCATTTCTAGCATAATGTCTTGTGTGTTGTTGCATATGGCAAGATTTCATTCTTTTTCATGGTGGGATAGTATTCCATTTACTTACCCACTTATTTATCCCTTCATATATCTATTTAATCATGCAGTAAATGAGCATCTGCTTGGTGACAAGATACAAAAGGCACCAAAGGGCAGAGATTCTCAAAGTTTCGGTCTAAGGACCTCTTTACATTGAAAAAAATTACTGAAATTCTCAAAAAGCTTTTGATTATGTGGGTTAGCAATAGTTACTGTATCAGAAATTACTGAGACATTTAAAACATTTATTTTAAAGTAACAATAATACACACCCATTACACATTAACCTAAAAACAGATTTTATGAAAAAAGTAACCATATTTTCTAAAATTAAAAAAAAAAATGTAGTGAGAACAGTGGCTGGGATTTGTTTGTTGGTTTGTTTTGACATTTTACAGCTCCCTTTAACGCCTGGCGTAATAGAAGGCAACTGGGTTCTCCTGCCTGCTTCTGCCTCCAATCTGTTGTGATAGTACACATCACGTAGCCTCTGGAAAATTCCACCGAACCGAGTGAAAGAGGCAAATGACATGCTGTTATGAAATAGTTGTGCTCTCATGACCCTCTGAAACAGTCTTATGGACTCCACTGCCACAAGGACACACCAGCCAAGGGCGGTAGGACCAGACAGGGCTGGGGGGTCACCAAGCAGCCTGTAGCGGCCCTGTAGGCATGGCAGCTCTCTCCTCCCTCTCCCTTGACCTCCTCCCTTTGTTTCCTTCCATCTCTTCCCGTATTCCTCCCCAGACTTCCCCTGCCTGTTCCCCTGCTTGGCTAGGTAACTCCCTCTGGAAGCTCAGTGTCTCCGCTCACCTTAGGCTTTTCAGACTCCGAAGCCTGTAGCCCTGCTTTTTATTTGGTGTGTGGCCTTGGGCAAGTTATGTAGCTTCTCTGACCCTCATCCACTCCCTCTTCAAGGTGAGGAAACTAAGACCTGACGCACAGAAACATTCTGTAGAGTCAAGGAGTTTTATAGTTATAACCAATGCTAATGATGCGGCCTCTCTCTGCTGGCAGTATAGGCGGGGAATGGAACAGAGACACGCTTAGGCCCTCAAGGATTCTCCGTCTCAGAGAAAAGGTGCATTTTCATTCATAAAACAAATAAGTATCGAGTACCTCTTATATGCCTGACACTGGATAACATATGTAAAGCACCAGAGTTCAGATTATGAAATCCTATGCAGCAGTTTTTAAAATGAGGTATTAGAATATGATTAGAACTTGAAGATGCATTATTAAGTAGAAAATGCAAGCTGCAGAATGATATAGGAATATGTAGTACCATTTATTTATAAGCATGTAAACACATCTATTTTTTTCTTTTAAATATCTAATGTTTAGGGGCTTCCCTGGCGGCGCAGTGGTTAAGAATCCGCCTGCCAATGCAGGGGATATGGGTTCGAGCCCTGGTCTGGGAAGATCCCACATGCCCTGGAGCAACTAAGCCCATGCGCCACAACTACTGAGCCTGTGCTCTAGAGTCCGCGAGCCACAACTACTGAGCCAGTGTGCCACAACTACTGAAGCCCGCATGCCCTAGAGCCCATGCTCCACAACAAGAGAAGCCACCTCAATGAGAAGCCCGTGCACCGCAATGAAGAGTAGCCCCTGCTCGCTGCAACTAGAGAAAGCCCACGTGCAGGAACGAAGACCCAACGCAGCCAAAAATAAATAAATAAAATAAATAAATTTGTTTTTAAAAAAATCTAATATTTAGTTATTAATTAGAAATCTAATTTCCCTTATATAAAGAAATCATGTAGTTTTACCTGATACATCTAAACATCATTTGCAAGTATAAAGACCTGAAATAACTTAAAATGGATTTTCAAAATATGTTATTTAAAATATATTATTACAGGGGCTTCCCTGGTGGTGCAGTGGTTGAGAGTCCACCTGCCGATGCAGGGGACGCGGGTTCGTGCCCCGGTCCAGGAGGATCCCACATGCCGTGGAGCGGCTGGGCCCGTGAGCCATGGCCGCTGAGCCTGCGCGTCCGGAGCCTGTGCTCCTCAACGGGAGAGGCCGCAACAGTGAGAGGCCCGCGTACCGCAAAAAAAAATAAAATAAAATAATGACATTGCCTGACATAGTACCTGGCACAGGTATATGAAATATGTACACGAGAAGACATGAAAAGGTAATTTCCTCTTGCAGCCATGATGAAGCATCGAATACTGGCTTTGCCTTCCTGCTGTAAACAATTGGAAAAGTGAATAAGATAATAGGAAACAGCTGTTTTCAGACACCGGCCAACCAGCATCGCAGGACTGTGGTCCCTGGAAGAAGGGTGACATGTGCCCTCTGATCGCCCAGCCTTCCACCTGGAGCTCCTGTCTGGCCAGACCGGCTTCCTGAGCGTGTGACCTGTGCACTTACAAGTGTCGCGATCTTGAAGGGCCTAGTGCTTGGGTTAATGCTCTGCTGTGACCGTCCTGGAATTCTTAACTTTTGAACAAGGGTCTCGATTGTCATTTTGCTCCGGACCTAGCAAATTGCCATGTGATTCCCACCCTTAGGAGTGCACCTAAGAGACAGGGACCGGTGCAGACAGCTTCAGCCTCAGCCGGGGCAGCGCCAGGAGCCGTGGCGCTGCCTGGCCCCGCCCTGAGCTGCTGAGCTGCCTTCTGCAGCAGTGGCAGCAGCCCTAGGCCAGAGCTGCAGTGAGTCACTGAACATGCTATGCCTTGGTGGCCATTCTCCAGCCACCGACTGGATTTTGACGAACAAACCAAGATAACGCAGGGTTTCTCAACCTCGATGCTGTTGACATTTTGGACCAGATTGTGGGGGCACCCTGTGCACTGTGGGATGTTAAGCAGCATCCCTGGCCTCCACCCGAGAGATGCCAGGAGTGCCCACCCCTGAGCTGTGACAACCAGCAATATCTCCAGACTTTGCCAAATGTCCCCTGGGGGAGAAATCACCCTGTTGAAAGCTGTAGCTTCAATCGAGAGCTCGGTCCCAGGCCTGGCTTTTTCCTGTCTCTTTGAGACCTAAAAGACATCTAATCTCAGCCTTATTAGTACAAAGATACCGGATCTTTCTAGCTATACATTCTGAGTAATTCCACTCAAAATGGAAGCAAGATATGCATGTGTGTGTGTGTGAGTGTGTGTGTGTGTGTGTGTGTGTGTGTGTGTGTGTGTGTGTGTGTGAGTGTCGGGGGTGGGAAGAGGCTGACACACTGATTCCAAGACTTTTCTGGAAGTCTTGAATCAGGGAGATGAGGCAGATATGGAAATAGGGCAAAAGCTACAGTCATCAAAACACAGCTTGGGGGACTTCCTTGGTGGCCCAGTGGTTAAGACTCTGCGCTTCCACTGCAGGGGGCACGGGTTCAATCCCTGCTCGGGGAACTAAGATCCTGCATGCCACACGGGGTGGCCAAAAATAAATAAAATACTTAAAAAAAAAAACAACACAGGGACTTCCCTGGTGGTGCAGTGGTTAAGAATCCGCCTGCCAATGCAGGGGACACGGGTTCGAGCCCTGGTCCGGGAAGATCCCACATGCCACAGAGCAACTAGCCCGCGAGCCACAACTAATGAGCCCGTGTGCCACAACTACTGAAGCCCGCGTGCCTAGAGCCCGTGCTCCACAACAAGAGGAGCTTGCACACTGCAACAAAGAGTAGCCCCTGCTCGCCGCAACTAGAGAAAGCCTGCACGCAGCAATGAAGACCCAATGCAGCCAAAAATAAAAAAGAAACAAAAACAAAAAACAAAAAAAAAAATCCCACAGCTTAGCACTGGCATAGGAACAAACTATTAAAGAAGACAGACGGGAGGGCAGAAAAACACACATGGGCAGAGGTCAACTTGTACGATTAAAGGGGCGTTTCAGTCTGCCCATCTGCACTGTTAGGGCCATCGGCTATCATCTCTCCATTTGGGAAAAATAAAAATTAGGTCTGTCTACCTTAGACCATGAATACATCTCCCTTCCCACTTACCCCCCCCCATACCAGCTGCCTTAAAGATCGAAACATTAACAAGAATGTATGAAAATCATTGAAAAATATCGTTCCAGTTTTAGTATATGTGCTGCCGAAGCGAGGACTGAAAAACTATTGAAGAAAACGTACCTTGATAGAAAAATGGGCAAGTAGCACACATGGTTTGCAGAAGTCACACATATGAGCAACAAATATTTGAAAATATGCAAATCAATTGTACCATTTTTCTTTTGAGCTATAGCCAATCGCCAAAAATTAGGGATCGGTAAAATCACCTCTTTCCACTTTGTAATTGGGAGGAAATGGACACGTTCTCTACACTGCTGATGTAGATCGTGCTGCTCTCCTAGGCTCTGGTGCCCAAATCCCACTTCTAGGCATCACACCTGGAAAAGGTACGTCTGCATTTCTGCAGGCTCTCAAAGTCTCTCGTAGACTCACCCTGGCAAGCCTGAGGCCTTAAAGAGCCTGCGGCTGTGTTTTGTTTGTCCCACAGGCTATTTTAAAAGACAACTTGACTCAACTTGTTAGGGTGTGAGCTCAGTCTTCAGCAGACAGGTTAGCACCTAGTGTCGTATTTACCCATTTCTGCCACCTCCCTGGCTCTGAAGGGCAAGTTACTAAAGCACTGTGTTCCTGGGTTCCTGCACATGCAGAATGGAAAGAGTAATAGTTTCCCCTTCATGGGGTTCCTGCAGGATTAAATGAGATAATACATGCAAAGGCCCTGGAACAGTAAGCCACACATGGTAAGTGTCAAAGCAGGTCAGCTATGATGCATAGGAAAAAGGCAAGTAAAAGCAAAAAATTCTAATGTGACAGCTATCATAAACATTAAACTTAAAACGAGCAAAAGAGAAAAAAAAAAAAAGGGAAGGAAGGAAGAAGTAAAACCAAGGAGGAAAGCAAAAAAAAAAAAAGAAGCGAGTCTACACATATCAGCATGCAAAGATGTCCCCACTCCACAGCTAAGTGCAAAAAGCAAATTGCAGAAGACAAACTACTCTCGCTATTGTTTTTAAAATTTTATGTTTAAAATGTAGGTCTAATGTATCACATATCTTCTGTATCACATGTAATATAGATTATGGATGGAAAATGTGTAGAATTATACTTCTGTGTTTTAATGGTGTTTATCCCTGGGAATGGGAAAACTGGGGACTTTCTAGTTTATTTATTTCCTTATGTGCTTGAATTGGAAACAACCCCATCATTCAAGCCCCTGCTCAGAGATCACTTCCTTTACATGATCACCTCTTTGAAACACCCCGTCTCCCCACCGTTCCCATCCTCTGCCCTTGCCTCCAGTGCCATCTGATGCTATATATGTCCGTGGTACTTACTGTCTCCGGAGAGACCCTGAGCTTCTCGAGGGCAGGGACTTGGCCCTTTGCCACTGTCCCCTGACACAGGAGAGGCCCTGGCAAGCTGCCTGCCCCGTGAATGAAGAAGCCGGCCACCTGGTGAGATTATCCAAGAGAGGTACAGCACTTCTCTAGACATCTACGCTGGGCGGAATCCCCCAGAGCTCATAGGAGCAATGTGTCCAGAGGGCCTCCTTCCATTCTCCTCTGGGCCAAAGTCGGCTCTTCAGCACCGCCTGCCCGAGCCACAGGCTAGTCAGCTCCCCCTGGCCTGTTAGGCAGCCTGGCCTCTGTTCTAGCATTTCTCCTCTTAGCATTTCCTCCCTTCCTTCCTCTTCCCTTCCTTCCTCCCTCCCTCCCTCCCTTTGTAATAGTTTACTTAATACTATTGCCCCAGCCAGTATAAGCTTCATTGGTTTGGGGATTTTGTCAGTTTTGTGAACGTTCTGTATCTCCAGAACCCACAATAGAGTTTGGCACGTAGGAGGCCCTCAAAACATTGTTGGAGGGATGCGTGGCCCCTCCTTCTAGAATAGGGGTTACCGGAGGGCGGGTTCCTAACCTGGTGACAGCCTGGCAGAGATGCTCATAACTAACAGTTGGAGGAACAAAGGAATGAATGTCTCCAAGCGCCTCTCACTTGCTGATTAGCCCGAGGGCTACCGACGTCGCAGGTGCACTTAGGAGGTGGGCGAATGAGGGGTTCAGGGAGGCGGCTGAGTGTGGGTGGGAGCGGGGGTGTGGGTCGGCGGTCAGCCTGAGGAGCAGGTTCAGCCACAGATAGAGAGAAGAAGCCTGTGCTCCGAGGGTAAAGAGAATGCAGCAGTGATGACATTGCAACGGACACTGTGTAACACTTACGTTGCCCAGGCATCCTTTTAAACCCTCTGCGTACACGATCTCATTTCATCCTCACCCCTACGAGGTAGGCACTATTATCTTCATTTTGCAGATGGAAACACTGAGGCACTAAGAGTTGAAGCAGAGTCAGGACCTGGAGCAGACACAGCGGCGCCCAAGCCTGTAGTCTTCATCAGGGAGTAAGAGGTGAGGGTGTGGCACATTCTGGGAAATGCAGACACCATCAGCCTTCCACCTGTCCTAAATGCGATAGGAAATGTAAGGTATTTGGACCCCCTGTTTTCTAGTGTTCGGTACCGTGGGGCACTGACCTCCCCTAGTGCCCTACCAGACAAGGTAAGGCAGCGCTGGAGCCTGCGGCCAAGGACATCGTGAACCCCTGGATACACATCAAATAGCCTCCCAATCGGAAAAAGTTAATAAAAGCTCTGCAATCAAAAACCACGGCTCTATCCCAAGCCCCTCCTTGTTCAGTCTGTTCACTCACCACTGTCAACTTGTGTCAGCCCACCTGGTAGGGGACACAAGGGGCTTGGGACTGCGGGCTAATGGCACATAACTCTCCACTGCACAGTAACACAGGGTCATAAAACAACCGCAGCCTGTCTTCATTTAAAATTTTGATATTTTGTTCATCAGGGAGTTTTTGTGTGTGTTCATTTTGATTTTAAAAAACTAGTGCATTAAAATATTGTCTTGATTACTGCGTTTTGGGGTGTCCTCTGAAATTTTGCAGCCCCACTCTAATTCCAGCCCTGGTCCTTTCCCTCCTGTTACTGACCTTGCAGGTAACTGACTTGCCCTTCTTTTTGGAGTCATCAGGAGTCATAAGGGCAGGCTGGTGGTCCAGGTGAGGGGAGCCTGTAGATTCAGACCTGTCCTAAGGGTGTGGGTCCAAAAGGAGAAACGGGTGACTTGCTTGTTTGGATAGGATGGGGCTGAGGAAGTCTTGGTTTCAGGTCATCACCTCGTTGGGGGCCTCAGAATTTTCCTGAATATAATTGAAATATGGATTTACAATCTAATCCTTTGGGTGGGGGAGGGGACATAGGAAGAAACAATCAAATTCTTTTTTAAAAAAAATCACGTTCGACTTAAACTTCCTTGCCTCCTCTTCCCCTAACCCCCAAATCCATATAAACGATAGAATTTTTATAACCTTGTATACAAGAATGAAAAACTGTTTCTTTAAAACAAAACATAGAAGGACTTCCCCGGTGGTGCAGTGGTTAAGAATTCGCCTGCCAATGCAAGGCACATGGGTTCGATCCCTGGTCCGGGAAGATCCCACATGCCGCGGAGCAACTAAGCCCGTGCGCCACAACTACTGAAGCCCATGTGCCTAGAGCCCGTGCTCCGCAACAAGAGAAGCCACCGCAATGAGAAGCCCGCACACTGCAACGAAGAGTAGCCCCGGCTCGCAGCAGCTAGAGAAAGCCCAAGTGCAGCAATGAAGACCCAACGCAGCCAAAAATAAATAGATAGGCCCAGACTCCCCAGCTCCTCCACCGGAGCCAACAAGAGGTTTACTTAAAGAGAAAGAAAGAGACTATGGCACTGTTTCCTCCATTAATTGGGAAAGGATGGTGCAAGTTTGGGGGCTGGATAAATATTATTAGCGGGCCCGGCCCCCCGGCTGTAAAGGATGTAGGCACACCAACTGCTGCTCAAAGGACAGGCTTTTATTTTTTTTTATATTTTATTTAAAAAATATATTTATTAAAAAACCCCAAAAATAAATATATAAAATAAAATAAATAAATTTATATTAAAAAAAAGCATAGAAAACAAACTGTGGTTACCAGGGGGTGTGGGGGGTGTGTGGAGGTATAAACTGGGAGATTGGGATTGACATAAACACACTACTATATATAAAATAGATACCTAAAAAAGACCTACTTTATAGCACAGGGAACTCTTCTCAATCATCTGCGGTGACCTAAATGGGAAGGAAATCTAAAAAAGAGGGGATATATGTATATGTATAACTGTTTCACTTTGTTGTACACCTGAAACTAACACAACCCTGTAAATCAACTACAGTCCAATAAAAAAATTTTTTAAAAAGTCTAAAAAAAAAAAGTCTAAATGAGTGGCTTTGAGCAGGGTAAATTGCTTGTTTAAAAGGCCAATTTTTGGGTCTTCCCTGGTGGCGTAGTGGTTGCGAGTCCGCCTGCTGATGCAGGGGACACGGGTTCGTGCCCCGGTCCGGGAGGATCCCACATGCCGCGGAGCGGCTGGGCCTGTGAGCCATGGCCGCTGAGCCTGGGTGTCCGGAGCCTGTGCTCCGCAGCAAGAGATGCCACCACAGTGAGAGGCCCGCGTACCGCCATAAAAAAAAAAAAAAAAAAAAAAAAGGCCAATTTGTGATAAGATTAAAGAGTATCCTTTCAATACAGAAAGAGTTTGGGTGACCTGAACTGCAAAGAGGGATAGAGGAATCCCTTAAGCTATGCAGTTATGGTTTTGGAACATGTGCATTTGATTCATTATACACAGTTTCAGAGTCTCATATATGAACACCTGAAACTATGTATTAGTCATTAAGATTTTTTGGTTGGTGTTCCTGGTATTTAAAAAGAGTTTGGAAACTGATATTTATTTTATATTAAGAGTGGCTATAAAGAATAATTTCTTCCTTTTAGGTTCTGGTTTTAATTTGGTGTTGATTTTTGCTGGCTAGGTTTTCCCTCTGGATCCTTGGGTTGCCATGGTGCCATTTTGGTTTTTTTAATGTTGTTGTTTTGGGGCTGACAGCCCCACTGAAATGAGTTCTTACATGCAGAACTCAGGAGCTTGGCACCATGTTCAGGGAAGAAAACGTTTGTGTGCCATGTGAGGAAGATGCTAGCAGTAAACTGGAGCTACTGCAGCCTGGCTTGTAGAATTTAAAAGAGTGGGCAGGGAGTTCCCTGGTGGTCCAGTGGCTAAGACTCCACATTCCCAATGCAGGGGGCCCAGGTTCGATCCCTGGTCAGGGAACTAGATTTCACATGCCACAGCTAAAGATCCCGCATGCCACAACTAAAGATCCGGCACGCGGCAAGGAAGATCCCGCGTGCGGCAACTAAGACCCGGCGCAGCCTAAATAAATAAATAAATAAATAAATAAATATTTAAAAAAATAAATAAAAGAGTGGGCAGAGGAGAAAGGACACAGGTGGCTGCCTGGGGGCTGGGAGCTCTCCCCCTGCAGGCTCTTGCTCCAGCCTCCTTGCAGACTCCACTAGTGGCAGTTGTCTAAAGAGACGCTGGGGAGCCTGACACCTTGTCCAGGTGCCAATATTTCATAATTATGTATTGTGGCAGTACAAGATGTTTCAGTTTCTGAGATCAAATAAATACATTTAGGCATTAACAGTGGTCATTGCCTTTTAAAAAAATTTATAAAAGTAAGATGCAATCAGAGCAGCAACAACAAAAGAAGACCAGAAACATAACAGCAACAACAATAACAAAATCTTCCTTTCTGGATTAAATTTTGAAATAAAACCAGGATGTTAACAGTGATTAGTGTGTTCATTTTAAAAAATAATTAACACAAGACACATCAATTGTAACCCCTCCCCACCACAAATGAAAACAAAACCCCATCCATAACGAAGTAAAAAAATCACCTTTCTCTCCATACCCTCCCCCCGCCGCGGTCCCATCCTATTGCCTGGGTGTAGCTACACCTCAAAATGTGGCCTGTGTCCTTTTCACTACTCCTATAGTGTGACCAAAAGGCATAGCATGTTTTGATCTTAGAATAGAACCGTATTGATGATCAAAATCCTACCGTACACCTTCAACTAAGCTATTTTCCCTGTAGTTGTGTATTCTTCCCCCTCCCCCAAATCAGTGACTAAGAGTGAATGTTTAAACCACTTTACACTGAGTTGTGGCTGTGCTTACACCACTTTTTGTTTTTGAGAAATGTAAAAATGTACATTTCACTACATGGATGGTTCTGTCATAGAAATTTCTTGGTGCCTTTTAAAAACTGTACCTTTGAAGACTGCTGGGGACAGAGAATCTCTGGGAGAGTTTCCCAGTAAGTGGGGCTGAAACGTGCAGTTTTCCTGCCATTTCTTTTTTTCTTTCTTCTAAAGCGTATGTAGCGTAATCTTGAGTAAGTTTTCAGCTCACTTCTCTGGCAAAGAAGCTGTTTGGTTGCCTGGGCAGGTTCTGTATGAAAACTATCAAGGACTCGGGTACTGAAGGGCAGCTTCTGTACAAAGCTAATTTCTCCTCCTGGTGACCTGGGTGGTCACCGTGGGTCCCCTGTGGTACAGTCAACGAATGGCATTTATTTTTGTGTTTACAGTCTTCCTTAAGACTGCATTTTACTGGGCTCTCAGCTGTGTGTGTGTGTGTGTGTGTGTGTGTGTGTGTGTGTGTTTCCTTTCTTTTTTTAAGTAACCTAGGTCCTTTGCCTCTTTCCTTCAGGCAAAGAGCATGTGATAACCAAGGTGTAAACAAGTCTCTCTGGCACTTAAGGAAGACCCCAAACCCACCCGCCTCCTTCTCCTCCAAGGAATTCAGTGGCCCTGGTTCAATTTTAGCTGGACCTGGAAACCTGCGAGGTGCCTGGAGGCAGATCAAAGCCAGAAATGAGGGCGGAGAATTCACGGAAATGTTAATAGATCTGGCTGTGGAGACAGAACACACTTAAAATGTCCTCTGCCTGCAAGACGTAGAATACATTTAAAATAGTTTTGTGATGGAAGGAGCTCTACCTACTGCTGGTTATAAACAGATGTAAAGATCAGTCAAAAGGCCGGGAAGACCCTTTTCAATTGGCGAGTTTACAGTTTCCAAGGGGAGGAGGGCAGGGGAGGAGTAACCAGGACCTTCAGGTGTGTCTTCCAATCGCGATAGCCCGTTTTGGCTGTGAATTGTACCCCCCATCCCCCTTCCGTTAATTAAATAAACGCTCGGAGCACTTTACAGCTCACGACGAGGCCCTTGGGGACCTGTTCCTGCGTTGCTCCCATTCTTGAAACCTCAACTCACAGAGGGCTGAAGAACTGTGGCAACATGAATTTCCAGTTCCTAAAGGTGAGAAGAGGGGTGTTGGGTGGAGGACAGATCCAAGGACCGGCAGGGGAAGAGAGGGGCGCTGG
>NW_006791294.1:1159325-1187339 GCF_000442215.2 Lipotes vexillifer
ACAGATGCAAGGACCGGCGGGGAAAGAGAGGGGCGCTGGAGGCCTGGCTGCCGGAGGGGCTGTGTGCCTCCTGGGTGGGATGGGCGCCGGTGCGGGGTGCACGGTGGCCCCTGGACGCTGCGCACTTTTGGAGCAGGAAGCCGAGTCCGCGCCGCTGGGCACCTGGCCACAGTGGGCCTCCTCGCCTGGCGGCGACCAGATAAATAGGTGAAGGCCTCCGGGCTTAGCTGGCCTGGAGGTGCCTGTTGTTCTAGGACGCCGAGCCGAGAAGGCCTCCGGGGACACTGGGCTCGCGCCTTGGCGTCCTGCCTGCGCTCGGAGCGGTTAGACTGCACCCGGATGGGCCCAGGGATGTTAGTGGGTGGAGAGGTGACAGGCACTCTGAGGGCGGGGGTCCCCCGGGGCAGGGAGGCGAGAGCCGGCTTGTCTCTAATAGGTGCCCGAGAGCCGCTAGGAAGGTGGCCTTGAAGAACAGGCAGGCTGGTGGCTTTGAGGTAGTTGGACGACTGAAAATTCGCCTGCTGAGAAGTGGGGCCATGGTCGTCAAGTTAGAGACTCTACCACGACCGCTGCGCTCGGCGAGCGCTCCGCAAATGAGAGCCTCTCCGAAGCTTGGGTCCTACAGGCTCCCCCAGCTCCGCGCTTCGCTTTTGCTGGTTTGCGAGGATGCTTGCAAAGGAAGAGCTAAAGGCTGCGAAAGCCCTTTGAGGACCCGGCCTGGCGCGGAGCGCTTACAAGTGAGCAGTAGAAAGAGTTGGGCTGGACCCTGGGCTAAGACGAGAAGCATCTGTGCGTGTGTGTAGCCGCCAATTTGAGCATCAGTAAAACAACTGCTATTTTGATATTATTGCTGCTATTTTGGACTGACTGTGAATTATTTAATACATGTGGCGCCCCGGACGTGCACCTTAGTGGGCTTAGACAGTTCGGATGCTCTTGGACGCCAAGTGTCCGTTCAGTGGGTGCCCGTGCTGCGAGGGAGGGCGTGGGCTAGCGCGTGAATGGGCGCCCTCCCGGACTGCTGTAGGCCCCGGCTTTTCGGCTCTGCTTCGCCGGGCCCCGCCTCTTAACTGCGGTCCCAGCCCGAGCCCAAACTGTTCCGCGGGGCGAGACAGACACCTCGTTTGGTGCACGACGCCCGCGAGGGCGCTTCGGGGCCTCCACCTGCCGCTCGGGCGCCCCCTCCCCGGGACGGGAAGAGGAGTCGCAGGCCTGCTCCAGTCCAGCTCTACCCGCCCCGCCGCCTTCCTGGGCTTGCCATGGGGGTGGAGGCGGCGGAAGCCTGCCGCCCGGGTCTGGGAGCCTTGTTTCCAGAGGCAGCTGCCCGCGCATCTTTGGAGGTGGCGCACTGTTGTAGCGCTGCTGTCCTCGCAGACGCCTTGTCGCCTCCGGTCTCTGGTTTCTAGCGCCATCCGAGCGGGCTGGGGGCCGGGGTCCAGGGTTTCAAGCGTGTGGGTTGAGTGCAGGCTCCCTAGGGGGCGACAGAGGGAAGCCGCTGACAACCGTCCAGCCCCATATCCTTGATTGTGCGAGGCGAGCGGCGAGGCTGCTCCCCGGGATCCCCACGTTCTGTTTACACTTGGCGTCTGCGAAGCCACGGAGGGTCGGAGGGGGCACCCTTCCCAGGTCGTGGCTGCCTAAGGGCGCGGCCACGCAGTCACGCGTCTTCGCGCAGCGAGGGGTGGGGTGCCTTGGGGGAGGTCTTTCTTGAGTGTGGGAGCTATCGGCTCTCTGCTCTCGCTCTCGGCTCAGAGCAGAAAAGTTGAGCTCAAGGAAGGGCTGAGATTTCCGGCATCCGGACCAGGGCGCGCGCGTGCCAGGGTTCCGTCCCTGAAGCAGAAGCTGTGCGTGTTTGGGTAGAGTCGGCCTGGCCGGGAAGGTTGAGGATTCGTTTGTGCTGCCTTCCGCATCCAGGGCGCAGAAGTTGCGCTCTAGCTTGAGCGCGTGTCCCTTGGAGGGGGGCAGCGTCCAGGTCCAGGGCGCTGGCTTGGGAATGAATGGCCTTTGCCGAGCGGTTCCGAAACCTCTGTGCCCTTGGGGCTCCCTAAACGGAGGTGCGCAAACCCTCGGGGCCCATCGGCTCCCTTTGCCTCCGCCGTAGACGCCCCGGGGCTGCGAGGGATTTCCGTCCCTCCGGGTGGCTTTGACGAGCGCTGCTGAGGAAAGGAAGGGCAGCCAGGACCTGGGGCGGGGGGTTGGTACCTTGTTGCCCAGCCCTGGACCCAACATGCCCGGCGGTAAAGTTGCAGGCGTGGACGAGACAAGTTGTTCAAGCTGCATCCCCGGCCGGGTCTTGGAGTCAAAGCCGGGGCTAGAAGGCCCTGCGTGGAGGACAGCTCCTGCGTCACTGGTCTGGGTGTCTGGGGCGCCCAGAGGCTCCGCAGCCTCCCTCGAAAGTACCTGGGACCCCAATCTTCCACGCCCAGGGCGCCAGCATGCCTACCGCACCGGGTCCGATTCCTGCCCGGAGCAGGTGCCCCCTGACCCCACTCCCGAGTACCAGGAGCGCAGCTTCTGCGGTTTTCTCTCTTACCCCCCGTCCCCTGCCCCACGGTGTCTTGAAAGCTAGGTGTCAGGGGTCGTGTGTGCACGGTCTTTGTACCTCCTACTGCAGAGCCCGCAGACAAGCCCGAAAAGCCCCCAGTGCTTTCGCCTCCAGGTTTTGTTCTCACAACTGGTCGGAATATCACCTGGAATCTGTCTACCCTCTAGGGCGAGGAAGAACCTTTCGCTTGGAAGACGCCTATTTTTATTTTGGCTATTTTATTTTAGGCCCATCTCGGTTTAAAGAAATGCTAAAGTTCAAACAAACCCGAGCGGGAGTAGGGAAGCAGTGGGTGCATTCATTCTGTGAATTGGGAGCAGCGTCCACTCCAGGCCCGGGGCACTAAACTGATAGGTATTGATTATTGCAAAATCGGATTCGGAATCAAATCGAAAGATTCCTTCTCTGATTCCCTGAGAATGTTTAAATTCAGCTCCCGAGAAGTAGCGACTTTCCCCTTGCAGCAAAAAAAAAAAAGGTCAATTACAATAATCGGACCAATGGATTTCGTTTCTTTAAAATGTTTCAGCATTGCGCTTTGCTGTCAAGGTTGGGGGCCAAATGCATATTGTGGGGAGAGGCAACGTTTATGTGGAAGGAAGTTTCGTTTTCTGCCTGTATCTGCGGACCCCGGGTGCTCACCTCTCCAGCGGGGGTCCCTCCACGGCCCCTCCTCGTCCCCCCACCTCTTCCCTCGCCCCCGCCTGTGACGCTAGGGTTGCATTCAGCCCCGCACCTCTTTTCTCGGTTGAGTTGAGGCTTCTGAGTGCCTGGCCCGTCGGAGGAAGCTGCCGAGCCGGCGCCGGGCAGGGCAGGGCCGGGCGAGGGTAGGCGGGTGCCCCCCCACCCGCCTCCCGGCCGCAGCCCAGCCTTGGAGATGGAGCTTCGGGCGATGGCGGCGAAACGCAGTTGTCCGAGACTTCGGGGCCGGTGGAGCGGCCCGCCCGCTCGGTGGCGCTTGGGGCCGACTCCCCAGAAGGCCTTCCCACCCCCGCCCCCTCGGAGGACCCCGAGCGCACTGTGCCCACGCCGTGCGGGGGAGGGCGTCGTCCCTCGGAGGGATTGGGACTCCAGCGGCCTGATTCCAGTTTAAACCTTAAATCTCCTTGGAGCGGGTGTTTGGGACGTTTTAGGAGATAGGGGGACCTCAGCTGTTGAGACGTCTTTTGGAGGGTGGGGGAAGGCGCTGTCGGTGAAAGAGGGGGGGCTCTTGGGTTCGGATCCCGGTCCCCAGCTCTGCCAACCTCAGGTGTGTGCTTGGTGAGGGTGACTGATGGATGGCGTGATGGGGGACGCTGGCCTCATAGGTTTGCGGCTGTCACCGAGGTGCGGCCCACTCGACTCCTCTCCTAAGCCCCCCCGAGGCGTGGGTCTCCGCGCGGCGCCGGGCCAGGATGCGGGGCGGAGCTAGGCTGGGACTGGCTGGGGGCCGCCCCGCCCGGCGCCGGGGCCTTCGCGCCGGCCCCCGGGGAGGAGTTATGATAATTTCTTCTCATTAAGGCGCCCGGATCCCGCGGCTATTGCCTGGACACACACTGCGGGCGCGGCTTTCCCGGTCCCCGGCCGCGGCCTCTACACCCGCGGCGGCAGCATCTACAATCGCGGAGCCGCCGATGCGCGTCCAGTGACCGGGACGGCTAGGCCCGCGCGCGGCGGGGGCAGCGGCAGACGCCCGGCCACCGTGACCCCAATTTTGGATTTACCGCTCGGGGGGTGGGGGGAACCTGGATTTAACTGGCGACTGTTTTGGGGGACGCCGGACGCCATGTTGTGGAAAATAACCGATAATGTCAAGTATGAAGAGGACTGCGAGGTGAGCTGGGCACAAGGGCGCAGCCTGGCCCCGCCCGAGTACAGTCCCGGAGGCGCGGGCCACTGGACCGAGGTCGGGGGCGAGGGCGCAGGAGCAGCGAACAGGCACCCACCGCTCGCCTTTCGATGGGACAGGGTCCACTTTTCCGGACATTCCCTAGTGCGTTTCTCCAGGGTCCCCTTCCTGAATCGGGCCTTTACCTAAATATCCAGTCTCGGGAATGGGGCCTGGAAAGAGCATAGCAGATCCCACCCACAGAGCTTACCGGCCGGTTTCCTGAGAAGCAAAACAGCCCTTTTCCACGTTTTCTCGGAAGAGCGCTGGGTCTGCAACTTTTAGAGGTGGCTTTTACGCACGAAACCTCCGTCCAAAGGGGTCAGACGAGGCCACCTGCCGGCGACACCTTTGCGGAGTCTTCTCCGAGGCGGGCTTGTCACCTGCCCCGCTACCCCCTCGGGGAAACAAGAAAACAACCGAAGTTTGGCTTTCCAGAGAAGGGGGGGGCGGGGGGGGTGCTGAGGCCAGATGGGGCCGTAAGCGCTCGGGAGTGCTCCAGCCTGTCGGACAGGTTGAGCTAGAGTTTCGGAGAGTGGGAGGGAGGGAGGCGGCGAGCGGGAAGAGGAAGGAGACGCAGGCGGCGCGAGGCGTGAGCCTGGGCCCCGGGAGAGGGGAGCAGTGGCGGCGGGGACGCGGGCGAGCCGTGCGCCCGCGGGACCTAGAGGGGCTGCCCCTGTTTGCAGGCCCGGGCACTTCAGCTAGGGGGCGACGGTGTCATAGCTCTCCTGGTCCCCCGCCACCCCTGTGACCCCGGGAACACATGGCGACACGTCCTTTGAGAATTAAGTCGGACAGCCGTGGGGCGAGGGAACGTGCGCAGGCAAGGTTGCCCAATTTTCGGGGTCCTTCGTTCTCTCTCCGTGCCCGATTTGTGGGGAGACTGACGGTGGCTGGGCAGGACGGCGTTACTTGGTCGGGACACAGCTAGCAGGGAGCGCACCCCTGGCTTGGGCGGGCTCCTCCCCGAGTCCCTTGGGCGGCGTTGGGTGGCTGCCCCCGCTAGGGAGGGTCTCTCGCCCGGAGGTCTTTGTCCTGAGGGCGTGGAAGGGAGGGTCCCTGGGGCGGGGAAACGGCGCACTTCCTGCGCGGCGCGCATTATCCGCGCCCACCGCTTCCCCACTTTGGGCCGACGACGCCAGCATGTGCGGGCTTGTGAGCGACCGCGCTCTGCGCTGCCTGCAGGCTTTCTCCCCGGACCCCTGCCCCAGCTTCTCCCGGCCCAAGGCCTGGCATTCGGACTTGGAGCCGCAGAATACCTCGGGCGTCAGACCTTCGCCGCGGGGCCCGGAGGGCACGTTCCTCCAGGTTTTTCTCCAGGTTCCCCTTGCGGACTCGCGGTTGACAACGAAACCCGCGGGGCACGTTGCTCCCTTTTGGCCCGAGGGCAGGCCCCGCGGGGGTCGGTCCGGGCTGGTGCGGTGGGTCCCCGGGGGTCACAAGGCTCAGCGCGGTGGCCGCGGGCCGTGCGCAGTAGCAGGGTTTCGTACTAACCGGGTCCCCGTTTCTCTGCCCCAGGATCGCCACGACGCGAGCAGCAATGGGAACTCGCGCCTGCCTCACCTCCCCTCCGCCGGGCAGCATCTCTACAGCCCCGCGCCGCCCCTCTCCCATGCTGGAGTCGCCGAATACCAGCCACCACCCTACTTTCCGCCTCCCTACCAGCAGCTGGCTTACTCGCAGGCAGCCGACCCCTACTCGCATCTGGGAGAAGCGTACGCCGCCGCCATCAACCCCCTGCACCAGCCGGCGCCCACCGGCAGCCAGCAGCAGGCCTGGCCGGGCCGCCAGAGCCAGGAGGGGGCTGGGCTGCCCTCGCACCACGCGCGCCCGGCCGGCCTGTTGCCCCACCTCTCCGGGCTGGACGGCGGCGCCGTGAGCGCCCGCAGGGACGCCTACCGCCGCTCGGACCTGCTGCTGCCCCACTCGCACGCCCTGGACGCCGCGGGCCTGGCCGAGAACCTGGGGCTCCACGACATGGCGCACCAGATGGAGGAGGTGCAGGTGAGCGCCTCGGCCCTGCCCGGACCCGTTCGCCCCACTGCCTCTCCCCTACCCTGCCCAGGCTCCCCCGAACTTAAAGGAAACTTTGTCATTTCTCCCCCAGAATGTCGACGACCAGCACCTACTTCTGCATGATCAGACGGTTATTCGCAAAGGTACGGAGTGAGCGCGAGTTGTTTTCTTCCTCTGGCGTCACACACCCTGTAGTGGTTCTTAGCGGTACTGGGAAGTTACCAACTTATTGGTGAGGTAGGGCTTTTGGTATCCGACTTGGGACATTTGTGGTGGAAGGGAGTGACAGGGACTCGAGGCAGGTAGGTTTTAGGAGTGAGAAGACGGAGCATTTCTTTAAGATCTAAATGGAAAAGGATGCTCTCAGGAGCTGCCCCTCAATCTCTGGATTTGTTACTCCATAGTTTTCCCTTGGTGGGTGTTACTTCTTGAATTCGAGAGCGTTTTTACAATCCTCCCGGAAAGAATCCCAGAGTGAGTTAAGGCTGTGACTTAATTTGGAAGACAAGTCACCGCATACCTTAGTGGAGTGATTGGTTCTGTGACAATTTTAATTGTTGAACGGGTTGATGTGATTTTATTTCTGATTTCAAATACGCACAGGGGTAAGGAGCCTTAATTCTGGGTTTATGCAGGGGTGAGGTGGGCGGGGGTTTGGAAAATTGGATTACTTGGGGCGAGTGAGTGGCTCGTGAAATTAAGTTACCTACTGCCAGGATTCCCAGTTTAGCTCTGTTGGGAAACGGGGTAATCCTAAATGAAATGTAGCTATGGTCTGTTACTTGAGGTTAAACTGTTTGAAATCAACTGAGGAAAAATGGATTGGGGGGGGGGAAGAAAGAAAACCTCAGAAAATAAACTGAATTTCCCAGTAAACTTAGAATAGGTGTGTTTGTATTTTAAAATTTACTGTGATCAGTTGCACTGAAAGATTTTGCCAGATGAAAGTGTTAAATCGTGAAATTCAGATTCGATTATCTTTGAAGAATATGGCTTTTAAAAAATCTGCTTGCAATTTATAGTCCAACATGCAGTGTTAGTTGTTCAAAGAGCTCTTTCAGCTTTGGTTAGTGGTTTGCTTGGGAATGCCACTTCTGATCTTCACTCACAGGTCCTATTTCAATGACGAAGAACCCCTTGAGTCTCCCTTGTCAGAAGGAGCTGGTGGAGACTGTGATGAATCCCAGCGAGGTCTTCTGCTCGGTCCCTGGAAGATTGTCCCTCCTCAGCTCTACATCTAAATACAAAGTGACAGTTGCTGAAGTCCAGAGGCGACTGTCCCCGCCTGAGTGCTTAAATGCCTCATTACTGGGAGGTGTCCTCAGAAGGTACATGGGGACACGTTCTGGGCATGGCGGTTGAATGGTTGGGGATGAATAATATAAAAGGACCAGGGAGATAGTTTTAACATTTATGGAACTTTTGTACCTAACCCTGAATTCTCATTGGCTCAGGGAGTTTTAGTACACGTCTTCTCTTTTAGAAAGTGCCAAATGTAGAAGGAAGTGTTAAAACAGCGCTAACAAATTCTCACTTGGTTAGGATTTGATTCCTTGTATGAAGTGGTAGCATCTGTATTCAGAGTAGAGGAGCTCCATGGGCCTGGTTCCCCCAGGGAGTTGTTTTTTTGGGGGGCTGCTGCAGTTTCTACAAGTGAAAATTTGTCTGCTCTGTACAACTTGCAATGTTCTGTGATTAAAAAAAAAAATAATGTTGGCGATGCTAAGAAAGATTTTTGAATTTTACAGGGATTAACTAATAAGGATTCCCTGTATCACTTGATTATGAGCCATATAATGTAGATTGTTTCTGACAGATTTCTGTTTTGTAAGCAGCATGTTAGGCATTTAGAATTTTAAAGTGGTTTCTTGAGAAAAGAATTTTTATTTTATTATTATTATTATTATTTTGCTCAGAGCCAAATCTAAAAATGGTGGCCGATCCTTGCGGGAGAAGTTGGACAAAATTGGGTTGAATCTTCCAGCGGGGAGACGGAAAGCTGCTCACGTCACCCTCCTGACATCTTTAGTAGAAGGTCAGTGGAGTTGTGCTTTTCTTTTGCAGTGTTTTCAGTTAGTGCTGTGTTGAGTCTTTAATATTTCTCTAAAGAAAAGGTTAGGGACTTCCTGGCGATCCAGTGGTTGAGACTTCGCCTTCCAATGCAGGGGACGTGGGTTCGACCTCTGATCAGGGAGCTAAGATTCCACATGCCGTGGGGTGCGGCACCCGCCCCCCCCAAAAAAAAGGTATAAGAAAAGGTTAAAAACAACTCTTAGTCACAAAAGAGAGATGCAAGCGATTTTGCCACGCGTTCATTACAATGAATCACAGTCATTTAATCAAATAAGTTAACATTTAACAATCTATCTGCTGAAGTGTTCTGTTCTGGGTCTCCCAGAAAATCATTGTTAAAAAGAAACTGGTTTTCCTAAGACATCACATTATCAGATGAACCAGTTTTTGAAGGATGCAATCGATCATTTGGTACACCTTTTTTAAAAAAAGCTGGTTACTGGTGGGCAGTGGGACCGTTTCTAGTTTTTGTAGCTGTGGAATATTCGAACTGTGGTCAGTGAAGAGAAAAGCCCTTGTATACAATGAGACTAGCCCAATTCACAGTTCCTTTGTTCATTTCCCCCATCAAAAAAAAAAAGTAATGGGGCCCACAGATGAGCCCCTCTCCCCAGTCCTAAGATAGTTAGGATGTGACATTTCAGTTTCTTGAATGGACCTGCGCCCCGAACCTGGAAAGTAGCCAAGAATGCAATACGGCCTTTTACAAAGTGGGCGAGGGAAAAGTGAAATAATTATTTTTCAAAACAAAACAAGCTCGTTGTTACTGCGCACAGGAAAATGAGTTGATGAACACGGAGGGGCTTATCCTTAAGCCTGGAGCGGCCGCCAGCACCTCGCCCAATCAGCAGGGCGCTGGGCCCCGGCTCGGGGCCGGGGGAGCCAATGAGGGGTGGTCTCCTGGTAGCCAGGCAATCTTTTGAACACTTTCTTTCCCTGGTCTAAATGGCGCGACTGCGGTGCTAAAAGAGACTTGGCAGGGCCCTGCTCTACCTTTTTACGAGTGTCTTTGGAGGTCAGGGCAAGGAGAAAGGAGCTGCCTGTTCGATGCTGTTGGGGACCAGCTGTCCTGCATGGAGAATGGTGGATTCTGCGTTCGTGGTGCATAAATGCGGCTCCCCTAGGTTTCCTTACCAGCCAGGCAGGGGTGCTTGAATGAGAAAGCGTGTGCCAGAACAATGGTTCTCAGATGTTGATTTAGTGAGTCGGGGAGGGAAGTGGGGATGGTGGGTGAGGTCCACCATCTGGGTTTGTAAAAGCTCTAGCAGCCCCAAATCTTGGAACCAGAAAGAACCCAGCGCCTCCGGTGGGAAATGACACCCTCCCCTCGTTTTTTCTCCCTCTGTGCCCCACAATACCTGAGACGAGAGGGTAGGTAGGGCTCCTAACATTTCCAGTAGGAAACACTCCTGCTTCTCTTTCTTAAAGCAACATTCTAGAGACTTACCTCCACCAGTAATGGGGCGCCCTCATTTAGAAACAAAGTTCCGTGTCAAAGACTTTTGTCCCAGTTTCATAAAGAAAAGTGACAGTTTGCTTCTTTGTCAGTCATGCTCACCCCCCCTAAGTTTTCCAACTTCTGTACTACTGATGGATGCTGGATGCTGTTTTATCAGCGAGAGGAACATCTGCTCAGGTTGGGCAGAGGACTGGGGTAACATCGTTTAAGTACAGTTAAAATTTTCAGGCTTTTTTTTTTTTTTCCCTTTCTCACATTGTGTGATTTCACCCTAGGGGAGAGTACCCACTGAAGGTACCCAGGAAGTTGCTGCTTACTGGCTGGATTGTTGTCGCTTTGTATGATTGCATTTTAGAATGCAAAATGACTGCTAGACCAATACCGATAGTGCTGGAAAAAGAGGGAAGGGACAGTTTGCCTTGGGGACCACAGTGGCCCTAAAGTCTGTTGCCATTGCCGATTATTCTAGGTGAGGCTGTTCATTTGGCTCGGGACTTTGCCTATGTCTGTGAAGCAGAATTTCCTAGTAAATCCGTGGCTGAGTATTTAACCAGACCTCATCTCGGAGGACGCAATGAGATGGCAACTAGGAAGAATATGCTGCTGGCTGCACAGTAAGTATCCAGGCTTGAGAATTTGATGCCCTAATGCTCTGACCTTGCAGCTGAGGGGCCAGCACAGTCCCTGGCGCTCAAGCAAGACAGGCTCCTTAAGTAAGTTAGGGTGTTGAGCAAAAGGGAATGGCAAGGAGCATCTTTTACAGAGTCAGATTAGAGTAACTTTGTAGGATTTAGAAGAATTAGAGCAGTGAGTGTATTGCTCAGAATGAGCGTTTTTGAGCTGTTTAGTTATTCAGCTCAAACTAGTTAAGCTACTCTTTCATTATCTTATTTGCATGTCTTACAAAAACGTGTGTTGAAGACAATTTATTTTATCACATCCAGTCAAGATCATGCGCCTTCTGCCTCCTGATAACAAGATGTTTTTGATTTTTAAAATGTAATGATCGGGTTGTGTGTGTAGGAGACGAGGGCAAATTCAATGTCTCAAAACGACTTAATGCAGCTGAGGGATTTCTCATAGAAACCAAGAGTAAATGGATTTTAAAATCATGGTAAATGAAGCAGAACTAGCCTGTTTCAGGGAATTGAATTCAGGGATCTTGACAGAATTGGTTTAAGGAACCAATCTGCATCAAATAAAGCTAGCCCTTACTCCTGGGCTGGAATTCTGACTCCACCTCTTACCAGTCCTGGTGACCTTGGCCAGTTGATTCTGGCATTAATCCTTTTATCTTTTCTAATTGCAGTGAGGATTAAATAAGATAGTACTTAAAAGAGTTTAGTTCAGGGCTTCCCTGGGGGCGCAGTGGTCAAGAATCCGCCTGCCAATGCAGGGGACACGGGTTCAAAGCCCTGGCCCGGGAAGATCCCACATGCCGGAGCAACTAAGCCCGTGCGCCACAGCTACTGAGCCTGCGCTCTAGAGCCCAAGAGCCACAACTACTGAAGCCCACGTGCCGCAACTACCGAAGCCCGCGTGCCGAGAGCCCGTGCTCCGCAACAAGAGAAGCCACCGCAATGAGAGGCCCACGCACCACAACGAAGAGTAGCCCCCGCTCGCCGCAACTAGAAGAAAGCCCACGTGCTGCAACGAAGACCCAATACAGCCAAACATAAATAAAAAGTTTAGTTCAGGGCCCAGCACAGAATAGGTGCTAAGTGCAGCAGCTGGCTATTGCTATTAGTTTAAAATCTACTTCTTGGCCAGCCCCAAATTCTCGGTGCCTCTAGGTGTCATCCCCACACTAGTTGGTGCTATTTACCTGTCACGACTCAGTGGTGTGTGTTGACTGTCTTTCACAGGCAAGTGTGTAAAGAATTCACAGACCTTCTCAATCAAGACCGAACTCCCAATGGGAACAACCGGCCCACTCCGGTCCTGGAGACCAGCATCCAGAGCTGCTTGTCTCATTTCAGCCTGATTACCCATGGGTTTGGCAGCCAGGCCATCTGTGCTGCTGTGTCTGCCGTGCAGAACTACATAAAAGAAGCCCTGATGGTCATAGACAAATCCTACATGAATCCCGGAGACCAGAGTCCAGCCGATTCTAGCAAAACCCTGGAAAAGATGGAGAAACACAGGAAGTAAGACAGGGGTGAACAAAGGGCCGAAGAGTCTGGAAGGAAAAGGACTCCAAAACCGGTCTCGACTAGGACAAACTGGGAACCCCGCTTGCCTGGGGGACAGAGTTCGTTATCCACCTTCCCGTGAAAAGGGCCTCCGTTGGATTTCTAGATCTTCACGTGCCCTCCTGGATTCCTTAGTATTTAAGGAGTGCTGAAGTGTCTCCTAAACTCTGGACGAGCTATCAGGAGGTGACAAGTGCTGGCTCTTTACCCATTAAGCTGATATTTTATTTTTTGGAACCCCATTCTTCCTTTCTCTGAAAAGTGGTGCTACAAGTTTTGGAACCTTTTAAATAAATTCCCTGGGCTAACAAAAACCCACACACACATAGCTGTTGAAATGTCAAATTGATGTGATTCCGATCCACAGTAACTTTCAGTGTTAAGGTAAAAGTATTTATGTACCCTCTTCAGTCTCATCCTACATACCACAGGAGGCAAGGATTCTATCCGCCTAAGAACTGGTTAATAGGTGGTATTTGACACACTTTAAATCCCTTGTTCACAGGGACCCTTCGGGTTTTACGAAACTTGTAGAAGCAAAGCCTGCTGATGATTTTATGTTTTTCTTTTTAAGAAAAAAACAAAAAAAACCTTGAAAGTTAACTCTTCAAATAGGAGGAGACGCTTTGAAAAGACATGTTCCTTTAAGGTACGGAAGCTTTATTTTGCGTATTTATTTCACATCTTGGTGTTTCGAGAAAACTTGAAAAGGGGTGGGCAGCAAGCATTTTTTTTTTTTTTTTTTGCTGTCTCTCATCCCAAGTCCCAGAGGAGAATTCTGTATTTTGAGAAGCTGCGTTGAGTGTACAGATTTTATTTATGCATAATTTAATGGGGTCTGTAAATACGGGTGCACTTCTTATGACTTTTTGAGAAATGGGATTCAACTTTCATATTAGCTTTTAAAGGTGACGGGGTAATCTAAGACACATCTTTAGGCTTTATTCATATGTACACAGGGTATTAAGAGTCAAGAGGATCCTGAGCGCTGTTCTCGACTCTGGAAGACTCTAATTTAATTGAAGCTTTCTGTTCACAAAGCAATAACTTTGTCAATGTGTGTGGGTGAAAACGGAGTTTTGGGATTGAGCTCCTTGCCTGTAAATGTTCCCTAAATAATTGTTATGTATATGAAACCTGTATAATAAAAAGAAAGTATTCTCAATAGAAGCTGTGAAAGTCTGGTTGTAACTTGATGTGTTTTTTTTTAATCTTCTAAGAGGAGTGGAAGAATGGCAGAGCTAATTTCTGGTTTGGCTGTGGCTTAGTTAATAAGACGGAGCAGGAAATCTCTGTGCCAAGGGGAATCTGGAGTTTCATTTTGTCTCCCTTGGAAGACTGCTCTATTGCGCCACGTCACGCACTCATCAACGGTTCTCATATGGTACCATCTTCCCCAACACAAGGGCTGTTGGGAGATGTGTGAGGGACGGTTGATTGACAACAAGAGAGGAATCCATAGTTTGGGAATCATGTCTCTTGTGTAAGGCTGCTCGGTTGAGAAACACTGTACTTATGGTGAAGTTGCCACCTCAAAATTTTGAGAATGGAAATGAGATGATTGTTGGTAAATCCTTGGGCAGATCCTCCTTGGAAGGACTTGGCATTCAGTCAAATGCAAGCAGAGGTTGTGTGGTAGGTGCTCCTGAGTGTTTTCAATCAATTGAAATTCTCCATCTTTGGGAACGTAATTATGCACATCGATCCAAGGGATCCTAATCATTTTGTCTGCTGGGCAGATCAGAGGTTAGGTCTCTGTACTTGCGCAGCAGAAGAGACCAGTAGGGCTTGTGTACTTGCTGGATGTTTGCAAGGATCTTGGATGCACACCGACAGTCCTTGATTTCAAGTTCAAGTGGCCTAGCACATCCTCCAGGAAGTGATATGTTTATAGTTTGGCATGAGTGGCTGCACTTGAACGTTGGATAAGGCTATTGCTTCAACTCCAGCCTCATAATCCTTAATTCATAACTCTCTACCAAATGGTCAGCAATTCCTGATTTAGTGTTGGCATTGGATGTTGTTAAGTAATTTAAACTCTGCCAGCCTAATACTGTGCTCTTGGCAGCCTGTTCTTGGCCACTGAACATTCCCATTAAGTTGGATTTATCTGGCTGGTATGTCAGGATCACAACTGCTTTGCATTAGAGCAGCAAAAAGGTCTCACACTGGCAGTTCTTTCTCAATCAAGACGTGAGACGTTGGGTGTTAAGAGGAAGTTATGGGGGCAAAGGGCCGAAGGAAAAAGGACTATTTTCTTATCGGCATCTTCACTTGCCTTTGGACTAGAGTCTGGCTTCGAGGAGCTGTGCTGAATTGCAGTGCAGACAGTGTTCTGGAATCAACCCAGGATTGAAGTGAGTCATAAGCAGGGCTTATGCCTGGCTCAGCGCTCAGCTCTCCTTTTTTCTCGCTCCCATTGGACACCCGAGGACAGCTACCGGGTTCCTGGGTCCAGTGCATGATAACAGGTTTTACTTCCCAACACTCTGAGCTGATGCTATGGAGAACAACCAAGCATCCTCGTGAGGTCCCTACTGAAACACTGGCTGTCTTGGCTTTCCCGTCGGTGAGAGAAGGGTTTCCTGCCCTCTGAGCACTTCCAACTCCCAGGACCATCCGGTCAATGGACTCTTGTTTTTCCCGGGGGCCAGTGTTTTTGTTTCAAGTCTTGTGTTGGTAAGAATTCTATTCCTTCCCCCTTTTCCTTCACCCTGTGCCGTTGTTGCCGGCTGGCTCTTTTTTTTTTTTTTGCTGTACGTGGGCCTCTCACTGTTGTGGCCTCTCCCGTTGCGGAGCACAGGCTCCGGACGCGCAGGCTCAGCGGCCATGGCTCATGGGCCCAGCCGCTCCGCGGCATGTGGGATCCTCCTGGACCGGGGCACGAACCCGTGTCCCCTGCATCGGCAGGCGGACTCTCAACCACTGCGCCACCAGGGAAGCCCTGCCGGCTGGCTCTTTGACAGGTTGGGCTTTTGCTTTTTATGAAGACACAAGATGCTGCTGAAGTCTTTGCCCTCTGGGAGAAGTGAAGATGCTCCTTCTTTTTCCTGGTTGCACCGAAGGAGAACCATTGTCTGCAGGCACGTGCGGTCTAACGTTTATGTATGAGAGGGACTCGGCAGGACTCTGCATCTGTAAACTGGACACCTGCCCATCCTGGTACGTGGCACCTTGGAGGTGCTCGCCTGCCTCACAGACACTTAGAGGTTCTCTGGAAGGTCAGACAGAGGGTATTTTCAATAGCACTTGATGGTTGTTTTATCTCCCAAGTGCACACAATTTAAGTTGTGCGTTAGGAAAGGGACGGTTAGTCTGTTTCTCATTTGAAATGATTTCATAACAACCATCATCCTTTTCTCTTTGAGGGCCTAGTGTCAGGGTGAGGTCTGAGACCTGAAGTTCCTGTATTTGGATGTTAAAAAACAAAACAGGATAAGGTCATGGATGGGTGAGAGACAGAGAAACTCCTAAGGCCCAGCAGTGGTGGGGATGCGGGAACCCACTGCCTATTTCACGGGGTGAGTGTTGGTTACCAGCTGTTGTGGATTCCTGTACAGGTTGCTCTGGCTTCTGAGGACTTCGGGTACAGGTCCTCCTTGACTGACGATGGGGTTAAATCCCAATAAACTTATCGTAAGTTAAAAATAGCTTTAGGTTAAAAGCATATTTACTGTACATCAACTATACCTCAATTTTCTTTTTTCTCTTTTTTTTTGGCTACACTGCACAGCTTGTGGAATCTTAGTTCCCAGGCCCTGGCAGTGAAAGCATCAAGTCCTAACCACTAGACTGCCAGGGAATTCCCTATACCTCAGTTTTCAAAAAAATGTATTTAATTCACTTAACCTATCAAATGTTAGAGCTTAGCCTCGCCCACCTTAAACCTGCTCAGAACACTTAAATTAGCCTACAGCTGGGCAAAATCATCTAACACAAAGCTTATTTTATAGTAAAGGTTTGAATATCTCATGTAATTTGTTGACTACTCAACTGCAGGTGGAAACCAGAATGGTTGTCTGGGTCCAGAATGGTTGTGAGTGTGAGTCACTGACCCTCAACTGCCACCGCCCAGCATCACGAGAGGGTATCACTAGCCCAGGAAAGGGGCAAAATTCAAACTTCGAATTATGGTTTCTACTGAATGCATATCATTTTTGCACATTGTTAAGTTGAAACGTAAGTCAAACCATCATAAGTCAGGGACCGATTGTATTTCTCTAGTCTCTTCCTTTTCCTGGGGTGTGTTGGGGTAATGAAATGGCAGTTTAGTTTGCCTTCCTTTACAGCAGGTGGAGAACCCAGGAAATAGCTGCCCTTGGCTGCAAGGGGAAAAACAGTCTGAGGTTCCTTTAAGCACGTTTTCCAGGTGAGGGAGCTTTCTCTTATCCCTGGCATGGCAGTGACCATCGCCGATGCCTCTCTGTCTGAGCTCAGTGGGCGGTGAGGCTTTTCCCTTTAGTTGGAGATAGGAAAGATTTGCTTTTGAAATTTCGATGCCGCAACGCAGGAGCATGCTCTTCCCAGGGGCGGCTGTTGCTACTTGATGATCTGATCATTGTTGATCTACCTTTCTCATGTCTCAGATACATTGAATTTCTCTTCCAGTTGACAGTCTGCTTCTCTGAAATCTGCAGGACACCAGGCTGGGGGGCTTGGTGACACCTGGAGCCATCAAAACCCGACTCCTTCCTGGTTTTGCCAACCCAGGCTGGCATTATGCCCAAGGTCCACTCATGCATGGTGTATCAAGCCTTTGTCCGCTAGCAACACAGAACATAATCTGCAGAAACAAACCTGACCTCATGATTTTTGAAAATTACTATTACATTGGAGTCCATAGTTTCATGGAATGCTCAGTTACTTTTCGCACCATCATAAACACTAATTTCCCTGCCTCGTTTGGATAACATCTCGATGCGGGAGATGGGTAGAAGGAAAGCGTGGAAACTGAGAGGAGTTGAAAGGCATAACTCCAGGGACCTCTTCGGGAAGAGCTTTGATAAGAATGTTTACAAGGTCAAATCTCAGTGGGTTTTTTTTTTTTTTTCTTCTGGTCGCCCCCTGAAGCTTGTTGGTTTTAGTTCCCAACCAGGGATTGAACCCAGGCCCTCGGGCCCTTTGCAGTGAGAGTGCAGAGTCCCAACCACTAGACCACCAGGGAATTCCCTTAGTTTTTTGTTTTTTTTTCTATTTCATGACACATCGAGTGTTCCTTGAGGCTTCCCAACATTTTCCAAGGAAACATCTTAGTCTTAAGGAATGATCCTCACAGGTGAGAGTGTGGGAGTTGGATGGGTTGAAGAGGATATCCTGGCATCTGGCCCTTACTGAGATTAGAAGGCCTTTGGGACTTCATGGATGTTAGGGGTTGAATTGTATCTCCCCGAAAGGTATGCCCTAGTCCTAACCCCTATACCTCAGTTGTGACTTTATTTGGAAATAGGCTTGTAATTAAATTAAGATGAGGTCATGCTGGAGTCCAGTGGGCCTTAATCCCATATGACTTGTGTCCTTACAAAAAGAGAAGAGGCACAGACACACGAGGGGAGAAAGCCACGTGAGGTCAGAGGCTGAGATTGGAGGGATGCAGCCACGAGCATCGCTGGCCACCTCCCGAAGATGGAAGAGGCAGGAAGGATTCTCCCCTACAGATTTCAGAGGGAGCGTGGCCCTGCTGACACCTTGACTTGGATGTCTACCCTCCAGACGTGTGAAACAATAAGTTTCACCTGTTTTAAGTTGCCCGGTTTGTGGCGCTTTGTTATGGCAGCTCTAGGAAACGAATACAATTGTTAAGTTCTTTTTCCTTTGCTCTTTTCTTCCCATTGATCTTTCTGTGGGTTCTTTTCTAAACATGCGTATCATATCTGCGCAAAGAATGAGAAAGCCACCTCCGTGGTCTAACCAATGGGCCAGGTCCAGTTAACATCATGGAGACTCTGCAGTGTTAAATGAAGCATCATCTTCCTGCTCGTACCTTCTTAACAGCTACGTTGATGCATGGTGCTGTCGCCTGGTGGCAGCTGCATTAGCCGGTGACCTGATCTTTCATCTTCTTGGGGAGAGGTCACCCCAACATCCCTGTCCAAAGCAAATTCAAAACTCTGAGAGGTCCATTTCACCTCTTCCTTCTATTTCTTTCATTTCACTGGGTACCTCTGGGTATCCCTATATTGACCCCTGAGAGCAATGGCTGCTAAACTTGGCAGGTCATCAGAGGTCCTTGGAAGGATCAGATATCGAGGTCCTTCTGTTGCCTTTGACCTACTGAATCAGAAACTCTGGGCCTAGGGTCTAGGAATCTATTTTACTAAAAACAAACTTCTCCTGGCGATCTTGATGGTGAGCTGAGTTGAGGAACCCCTGCCTTCCAGGATCTTCTAGCTCTAACGTTTTGTAGAGGCACATCCCTTCTGGATGCTCTGTGTCCTCAGCATCTTCTCCAGGTGATGTGCTCCAGCTCTTAGAATCTTAGATGCATACGGTGATCAAGGAGCACTTGGGACACATTATGGTTCAACTGTCTGGCTTCTCCAGTGGACTCTTAAGTGCACAATGGCAGGCACCAGGTCCATCTTGCCCTCCAGAGTCTCACCACGCACTAACTAGCCCAATGCCCAGCACAGGGTATTTGTTCCATAAAATATGTTGAATCTTGGGGCCGAGCTGGGTGAGAGAGGCGTTTCCGGGGTGGTCCCTGCAAACAGCCCTTCCCTGGAGACACTTCATTCCTCAGGGCCACATAGGCGTCCAGCATGACCCACCAGAAGGTGTTTCATCCTCTGTTCTCCTGAGCTAAGCCAGCACACATGGCGGGGGAGTGTTCTTAGGGAAGATGTGTATTAGGATTGAGTAGGCAGTGCCTCTTTCTACCCGCTGCCCTTTTTCAGGGTCTGAAATCTGTCTTGTTATGTTGGGGATTTTGACATCATTCTTGGATACTGGGAGTCGGCCTCTTCCTGTTCTCACTCTCAGCCAAGGTGGGGTTGATGTGAATCAACTTTCACTTTGGAATCAAAGAATCTGGTCCAGGTTTGGGACATGGCTGAGGTTGAGCGCTCTGTTCCCAAGGCAGATCGGCCTGGTTGGGGTCAGACTCAGCCACTTCCTGCTGTGTGGCCTTAGGCACGGTCCTTCACTTCTCTGAGCCTCCTTTGCCTCACCTCAAAACTGGCATCTTAGTTGCCCTCCCATGAGGATGTTGGGAAGATGAATGAGATGATGATGGACCACAGGGTACAGCATCCTGTCTGGTGCCTGGTTAGTGCTCGGTAAACAGCAGCTGCTGGTATTATGAACTCTTCCCATGCCAAAACTGTCAGGAGAGCTCCTGTGCCTTAAATGTCCCAGGAAAATGCAACTGACATTTGAGCTAGGAGCTTGCCTAGCTCGTACTTAGCTGCTAATGCCCTGTGCACCCCTGCTAGCCTCTGCCCTGGGTTTGGTGGCATCACCAACATCTTTTCTACAATAGCTGCTGTTTCTGATGCACTGAGGTCGTCTCCAGCCTGCAGAGACCCCCTGTCCTCTGCCGCAAACTTGATGACAAGTTGGAACCTATCATCTTACAGAAAACTCTTAGAACTTACATAACATTTTACAAGACCAAATTGATACAGTTTGGTGAGTGATCCTGCAGATGCTAAGGTTTTCAACTCTGGGACTTATCTCCTAAGCAGTCATTGATTCATTTCATCAATAAACACCCAGAAAGCACCTCTTTCAAGTCAGCCAGTCTTCTCAGTAGTGGAGTAGCAGACAAGCATCCAAGACAGATGAAACCCCCCCAGAGCTTACTCCTCAGTATGGGAGCCAGACGTGGATCCGACACATAACTAAGGAGAGAAGTTTTGAGGACGCTAAGTGCCACGATGCAAATAAGATGGGGACTAGGAATAGAGAGGAGGTGCTGAAAGAGGTGGTGGGCAGTCCCTTAGCTGGGGTGGTCAGGGAAGGCTTCCTGAAAGAGGGGACATTTTAACTGAGCCTTGAATGATGGGAGTGGGCCAGCCACAGAGGCTCCAGGTGGAAAGGAGCTCAGGAATGGAGAGAAGGCCAGGGCAGCAGCATGGAATAAGAGGAGGGGGAGGTGTGACAGGGAAGCAGGAGTCAACTCATGGAGCTTGGTGGCCGCATTAAGGGGTTTGAATTTAATTCCAATTGCAAGTTGATTTGAAGCAAGGAAGAAACGGAATCTTAGCTTTTAAATAGACGATTCTGGGCTTCCCTGGTGGCGCAGTGGTTGAGAATCCACCTGCCAATGCAGGGGACATGGGTTCGAGCCTTGGTCCGGGAAGATCCCACATGCTGCGGAGCAGTTAAGCCCGTGCACCACAGCTACTGAGCCTGCGCTCTAGAGCCTGCGAGCCATGCCTGTGCTCTAGAGCCTGCGAGCCACAACTAATGAAGCCCACGTGCCTAGAGCCTGTGCACTGCAACGAAGAGTAGCCCCCGCTCGCAGCAACTAGAGAAAGCCCATGCGCAGCATTGAAGACCCAATGCAGCCAAAAATAAAGAAATAAATTTATTAAAAGAAGATTTTTTTTTTTACCTGTTTCCTGACTTTGGAATCAGCACAGTTTCTCACCTGAAGCAATTTTCTGGAGCACAGGTGAGGGATGGTAGGAGGCTGCCCCTCCGCCCGCATTCCCCATTTCTTTCTCTCTTTGGCCAGGAATACTGATTTTCTGTGAGCAGAGACTTTGATTGTTCCCCCACTAACATCCATGCATATTCTTTTTCCCACAAGACAGAAAAAATTCAGTGGTGGCAGGCACCAACCATTTAAGAAAATCTTCAGAAAGACAGAATTTTCTCAACTGTTCCCTTTTAATTGTTGTTTTCCCTATCCATTGTTGCTAACTCATTCTAGCTGATGACAGAATGAATTTACATGTCACAAACAATTCCATTTTTATTGTTGACAAAAGTAATACACATCACATGCCACTACACTCTTAGAATATCCTTGGGAGGACAGATGAGGGCCCACGAAGAGGCTGCCCTGGGCGGGGGCGCTTGGAGGCTGAGGGTCTGGGGTGGCTGGGAGATGGATCTTCCACTCTATGTCATTTTGTCCAGCTTGAATGTTTTAACTTGAATGTGGTGAAAACCAACAAAACCTGCTTACAAACCTAAAAAATAAAATAAAATAAAAACCCTAGGTTTAGTGAAAACACTGAAAAAATAACATCTGGGGAATTCCCTGGCAGTCCAGTGGCTAGGACTCCACACTTTCAGTGCTTGAGGGCCCAGGTTCAATCTCTGTTCGGGGAACTACGATCCTGCAAGCCGTGCGGCGCAGCCAAAAGCAAAAAAAAAAAAATGCAGAGTAACCATTTAAAAATAAATAAATAAATAAATAAATAAAAAAGAAAAATAAATAAATAAAATCTGATGTTTGCTGTAACACAAAGAACCTACAGAAAACACACCTGCACCATGTTATTTAATTCCCTAATAACCCTATTTTAGCCCATTTTGCAGATGAGGCACCAGAGGCTCAGACAAAGGTAAGGAAGTTGCTGAAGTTCTTATAGCCAGTAAGCCACAGAGCCGGCTTCCAGAGCAGGCCTGGCTGCTTCCGGGGGCGGCACTTCTGACCCAGTGCTGTCCTGTCCCCAGATGGTAAGATATTACATTATTGAGCACTCAGTATGTGGCAGCCACTGTTTTAGACCCTTTTCATATTAAACTAATTTACTCTTCCCGACAACTGTAGGATGTACGTATTACAGCCCCCATTTTACAGATGGGGAAACTGAGGCTCCGAGCTGTGAGTTGCCTGCGGGAGGTTCCTCACTTGGTGGACGGGCAGCCCAGACTGGAGCTCCGACTCCAGCATCTGGTCTTGGGAAGCAGCAGCCTGTCCTGCAGGCTGGCCAGCCAAGGGGTGGTTCCTGGGAAGGACCCTCTATGCCTTAGTTTCCGAGTCTTTAAGGAAGGGGCCATAAATAGAAGATAGAAATATCTGAAGGGATAAACGTTCTACCTCATGCAAAGTGCTTGGCTCAGTGCCTGGTAGGAAAGGCAGATGGAAGGAAGGAGGAAAGGGGAAGGCAAGAAGCCCCACTCTGTGCCTCCACTGTAGGCTGGCCCCTTCCACCCTTTGCAGAGCGGGGAAGGGTGGAGCTCCTGCCAACAAGCTCAGGGTCCCTGCCCAGTGTCCAGCTCCGGGTTGCCTCAGGCTGCAGGGCTCAATTTGCTATCACCGCTGCCCTTCCCATGGCTCGTCTTTCTACCTGGAACCTTTTCCTCTACCTCCTATGCCCTCGCCTACTCACTCCTTCTCAGTCCCAGCTCCCACCTTGGGCATCACCTCCGCCTGGAGGCTTCCCAGTCCTGGGCTGGCTTAGGTGTCCTCTCAGTTCCCATCACACTTCTTATCATACTGTGTGGGAACTGGCTGTGTAGTATTGCATCCAACAAATATCTATAGAATAAATGAATAAATCCATTTATACCAAAATTTCAGGAATTGCTGAAGTGAATATCACTTCAAGCCAGTTAAGGTATTCTCCCATCCATCCAACCATCCATCCGTCCATCCATCCATCCAACCATCCATCCCCCATGCTAGTCCCTGGGTATATAAAGTGAGCTAAAGCTGCCCTGGACCCTGCCTCGTGGAGCCCACAGTTCCAGACATCAGTCCAACCGTCACAGGCACATGTAACTTCCGACTTGGAGTCCTCTGCGTGGTGAAAGGATGGGGATCCAGTGGAAATGTCGCTGCCTCAGTAGCTTTCACAACAGAAAAAAAATTTTTTTAATTTAATTAGTTAATTTCTGGCTGCATTGGGTCTTTGTTGCTGCACGTGGGCTTTCTCTAGTTGCGGCAAGTGGAGGGCTACTCTTCATTGTGGTGAGCGGGCTTCTCATCGTGCTGGCTTCTCTTGTTGTGGAGCACAGCCTCTAGGCGCGGGATTCAGCAGTTGTGGCACATGGGGTTAGTAGTTGTGGCTCGCGGGCTCTAGAGCGCAGGCTCAGTAGTTGTGGTGCAAGGGAAGGGCTTAGCAGCTCCGCGGCATGTGGGATCTTCCCGGACCAGGGCTCAAACCTGTGTCTCCTGCATTGGCAGGCGGATTCTTAACCACTGTGCCACCAGGGAAGCCCCTTCAGCAAATATTTATTGAGTCCCGATGATGGCAGGAGGAGGGGGAAGCAAGCGTTGGGCTGGGGCTACAACAGCAGATCAAATAGAGACAAGCTCTCTGCTCTTACGATTGGACATCCACCAGAGCTCCAAGACGGGCCAGCCACGGGGGCCCTTATTACTATTACTATGATTACTATTATTAGTATAAACTGGGGCCCACAGGAGGAAATGCAAATGGTGTACAGAGGTGAGTGCATTTCCCTCCCACCCCTGTCTCCCTGGCTGGAAACAAATCTCATTACCAATTAGGTGTGCATAAGGAGATATTTTAGGCACACACACACAATTACATGTATTTCTTTTCTTTTCTTTTTTTTTTAAATAATTCTTTCTTTCTGTATTTATTTTTGGTTGTGTTGAGTCTTCATTTCTGTGCGAGGGCTTTCTCCAGTTACGGCAAGTGGGGGCCACTCTTCATCACGGTGCGCGGGCCTATCACTATCGCAGCCTCTCCCGTTGCGGAGCACAGGCTCCAGACGCGCAGGCTCAGTAGTTGTGGCTCACGAGCCCAGTTGCTCCGCGGCATGTGGGATCTTCCCAGACCAGGGCTCGAACCCGTGTCCCCTGCATTGGCAGGCAGATTCTCAACCACTGCGCCACCTGGGAAGCCCCATGTATTTCTTATTTAACCCAAATGGTGGCATTTTGTACACACAGTCTGGTACCTCGCTCTTTTCACTTGGTTTATCACGTTGATGGTTCCTTACCAGTTCATATAGAGCTGCCTTGTTTTGCAAGATGTCCTTTTGTGGGTGATGTTCAGATAATTCACCCTGTTCTGATGGGGTTTAGGATGTTTCCAGTCTCCAGTGGATATAAGCAAGGCAGCGGGGAGCACACCTGTTCACAGGCCATTTCACATGTGTATTTATTTGCAGATTCCTGGAACCACAGTTTTCTCCCTGCAGTCTACATGAACAGGCCTGCTGGGGGTGGGGACGGTGCTTTACATGGAGTGTTCAAGGAGTCTCACTGAGGAGGTGACACTGGGGCTAAAGGGCTGGGAGGGATCAGGTAAAACTCCCAGGACTGGGCCTCAGCAACATTTACTGAGATGCGAGAAGATTCAATATTACCACTTTTGTGCAAGTAAGACCCAGAAAGTCAGTCACAGGGAAGGAAAACCCATGGAAGCTGCCCTCAGCTTCTTTTAGCTGGGACCCTAGACACTAAAGCAGGGCCCCCTGCGGCCGACCCTCCCCTGGAGGTGGCCGGTCTTGGAGCTCCGGTGGATGTCCAGCTCAGGATGAATTTCATACTGGTTCTGAAGCCTGACACCTCCAGATGCCCTGTCACACTAGGACAAGGAATTAGAGGAATGGGCACACTGAGGGCGGCTGGTCTTGTCTTGCTTAGAATTAAAAATTCCTCAAGCTTACAGTTCAGAGAAGGTGGAGGTGGGGTGAGCCCAAGGGTGGGGCTCATTAGAACTTTATTGACTGTCAACAGTGGAAGGAACCTTAGAGGTCATTAGCTAAACCACTGATTTGGAAAAACAAAATTCGTTTAAATGGTAAATTCCTTTTATGCCCTTGAAGTGGTTATTTGAAAGAATTACAATAATAACAAGTATTGTTTATTTATCACTTAT
The DNA here is from genome assembly GCF_000442215.2 of Lipotes vexillifer. Lineage (NCBI taxonomy): Eukaryota > Metazoa > Chordata > Mammalia > Artiodactyla > Lipotidae > Lipotes > Lipotes vexillifer. The sequence goes on from NW_006791294.1 coordinate 1,184,230, forward strand.
TATGCACCAGGGTCTAGGCCAAATGTTTTACATCCATTATTTCTTTTCAATCCTCCAAGTAACCCGCCAGGGAGATACTATCATTATCTGTGCAGTAAATGAGGCTGAGGGTGGTGGCCTTGAGTCCCCTGGCTGAGATGGGGTCCTGGCTGCCTCCCTCTGACTCTGGGAAATGGGATTGGAAACTCCCAGGTCTTGTTTTTCCAACCTCCTGTTTACGGTTGACAAAAGTGAGAATGAGCCAGGAGGATTCATTGTGTGACCAAGAGACAAAGTTAAGAGAAAGTGAAAGATCTTGGAAGTACAATTCCTGGCCCAGGAGAGTGTACACATCTCTATGGTTTTGATGATCCCACCTGCCATATTGGCCCGCAGAGAGAATGATCCAAGAAACACCCACCAGCACGATACAAGGGCTGGGTCTCCAGTTGTTTGCCAAATTGGAGTGCTGTATTCTTAATTTTTCTAGTCTGATGGGTAGAAAAATACCCCATGATTACAATGAATGCATTTTAAAGAAACCTACCAAATGATGGTGGGCCACACTCACCCTCCTCCCCAGTGATCTACAATGTGGAGCTGCAGGTTCTGGTTCCCCTCTATTTTATTTTTAGTATAAATTTATTCATTTGTTCGTCTTTGAACTCAATAGTGCTGTGTGCTAGGCACTGTTCTAGGTGCTGGGGACACTTCAGAAAATTTCCCTTAGATCCGTCAGTTGGAATACAGCCCTGCCTACATCTGGATTCCATACTTCTAGTCTCCAGAAAGGTTAAATTCTGTTGTGGCTTCTGTCTATGCTTAATAGTCGATCAGAGTTGGGATGTATTTTGAAGGTAGAACCAAGAGGATTGGCTGATGGGTGGGATGTGATGTGGGAGAGAACTCAAGGAGTCCAGGCTGGTCCAAGGTTTTTGTTCTCAGTGTCTGGAAGGATGACTGGGAATCAGGAGCAGGTTTAGGAAAGAAGATCACGGGTTCCTCTTTGGAGAGACTGAGTCTAAAGTGACTATCAGACATCCAAGTAGAGGCCATCATGCATAAGTTCCCACCTGCCCTTTATTTTGATTATTTTTTTGCTTGAGGATATTTCTTTTTTATTTCTGTTTATTTCTTTTTATTTATTTCTTTTTTTTGCGGTACGCAGGCTTCTCACTGTTGTGGCCTCTCCCGTTGTGGAGCACAGGCTCCGGACGCGCAGGCTCAGTGGCCATGGCTCACGGGCCCAGCCGCTCTGCGGCACGTGGGATCTTCTTGGACTGGGGCACGAACTTGTGTCCCCTGCATTGGCGGGAGGACTCCCAACCACTGCGCCATCAGGGAAGCCCGAGGATGTTTCTTGTAGATCTTTACAAGGCGATACATAAAGAAGTGCCTCACTCTTTTTTGCAGCTGTATAGTATTCTGTTGTATGGATGAACTGTTTATTCTATCATATGGAAGGACCAGAACTGGGCATGTTTTCAAGTGATTGGATGAATCAAATTACGTATGATGGTTTGTTCTTCCATGACAAACATTTTTTTGAGTGTTTACTGTGTGCTTGTGCCTGTGAGGAATCTGAGAGCAATAACTTCATCAGGGAGGTAATTTGATGCAGTGGGGGAGGGGCTTCAGTTTCAGATCCACACTTTGTGAAATGGGTTGTTGTGTTATCTAAAGAAATAACTGACACAAAGCCCCCAAAACAGTATTTTGATGCAGGCACCCAACATGTGATATCATCTGCTACCATTTCTTATATAACCATGTCCCAGAAGCCTGAGAGGTGCAGGGTGTTTTGTAAATACAAGTCCCATCTTCCTTGAAAAATCACTTATGTGGTCCAACAGCTCCATTTTGGAGATTCACAGTCCTCTTTAATGCACCAAAGGCTCTGATAAATCCTGCAGTAAAGAAACTTTTGTTTAATCCACTGTTGTGAGAAATGCTGGCTTTGGTTGACACATCAGAGATCAGACAAATATCATAAAAAAACAGGTTTGTGTCAACTTTTCAATGAGTGATACCTCTCTTAGGTGTAACCTCTTGTCTTGTTCTTTTGACTCTGAAGGTTTTCCTCCGTTTTGTCCTTGAAGACAGTGCAATAGTCTCCGTCTGATCACTACACACGATCTCTGGGGGAGGCCCCAGCCGTCTGCTGTCAGGCCTGGATTCACCCCATGAGGCACCAGGGTACAGTGTGCAAATTAAATAGCACCCAGTATGTGACTTAAGTAGCACCCCACCAAGAGAGATCCCTCCCATGGAAAACCGGACCTACCCTGGGTCTTTCATGAGAACATTTTTACCCTGGGGCTGCCCGAGGTTTAGCTTCTGGCGTTACAGTATAAAAGGGAATGGCTTTAAAAACCTCAACGCAACTTCTTGGGTGATGGAAATGTTTTAAACTGGGTAGTGGCAATGATGATGTGACTCCAAAAGTTACTGAAAGCCACAGCACTGGGTACGTGCAGTGGGTGACTTTGGTGGTATGGAAGTTATACCTTTATAAAGTTGTTTTTATAAAAGAAGGCAAAAAGAGAAAGACCCAACAATCCCTAGTCCTGAGTCTGCAGAAGGGGTCGTGTTTCCTCTGCAAGTTACACATGGGGTTTTCACAGGGCAGAACATGTGCCAGGCCATAGGTGGGCTGGAGAGGGCGTTCGGGATTTTCTCCTGCAAATGGATGAATTCATGGTTTAGGTGGTGGGAGCTTCTGCCCACGTAGAGCTGACCAGATCAAATGTCCACCCCCAAAGACCACGATCACTTCGCAGCCAGAAGCACTTTGGCCAGCTGCTTGCGCTGTGATTTGTGGTTGACTTTGCTGGGTGGTGGTTTCTGAAGCAGGACAATCCCACTGATTGAGCCTTTCAGGAAATGGTCCCTGAAGAGAGGTAAGAAGACCTTAATTACGGCCCTGGCTGCCAATTAGAGTGAGATCCCGAGTTTATGAATCCAAGAAAGTCTCACCAGACTTCTGCTGCTCCTTGGCTTTTAGCTCCAGAACATGTACAAGGGAAGATGCGTTCTAGAATTTACGGTATCGGCTCCCAACTTTGTCTGTAGTTTATTTTGAAATCATTTAGCTGCTTGTCCTTAAAGACTTTCTAACTGTGATGTAGGGA
>NW_006791294.1:1187349-1197466 GCF_000442215.2 Lipotes vexillifer
GGAAAGAGTTTCCAGTTTATGTTCCTCTTAAAGGGACTCAAATTCCTCCCTCCTTTCTCCCTCTTATGAACTCACTTAAGTTTCTAGACACCTACTATGCGCCAAGCGCAGTGTGGGCACAGGGATGCACCCTGGAAGCCAGACAGGCTCTTTCTCACCTCCGTGGAGATTCTAGCCCAGTGAGGATGTATAGCCCACACCAGCCCCTGCCCTCCCTCAGCCCTTTGCCCTGTGACCTGTGACAAGGGGTGGACCCTGCCCCACTCATGGCAAAGCACTCAGACTGTCCTGCCTGACCCTGGAATTTTGAAATCACTTTTTAGTAAGTCTCTATGGACCCCACTCTATCGTTTCTGCATTTATAAGATATTTATTGAGCACCTACTATGTGCCAGCTCATTTATAGCATACGCTGATGAATCAGGTAAACCTGGTCTCTGCCACAGAGGTGATGGTCTAGCGATGACAATTGTCACCGGTGCCCTTTGCCCCCATGGGATCCTCCCAGTGACTCATCTCGAGGGTGGGCACCATCTTGTTTCCATTTCACAGGCCATCATCAAACAGTGGGTGGGAACCGTGGGAACCGGCGTCCCACCAGCCCAGCCTCCTGTCGCTTCCATACGGATGCTGACCACTGACTTGTAGTCCCTGAACCTCAGCAGCTGAGGCCGAGGGTGGTCTGTGTGGACACCACCCTCCAACCCCCACGCAGAAAAGCTGGAGAATCCTCCTGCATTTCAAGGTCATTTCCATAAGAAGTGAAAATCCGATCTGAGTTGGCCCTGCCTAGTGATTTACAATTCCCCAAACAGGGCGGTGCCACCTAGTCTTGTGGTCTCCTTTCTGATCCACTCAACCCTCTACCCCCACCACGCCCCACCTCAGTTCCTGTTTATTGCTATGGACTTGTGACAGAGAAGGGCCTCAAACAACAGAGAAATGTAGTTAAAAAAAAAAAACGTTAAGGAATATTATGATAGCGTCTAAAAGTTCACATTGAACAAACAGACTTTTTTTTTAGACAGACAAATGCAATGTAATGTACTTGTATCGTTCAAAAATGGATTGACTAAAAACGCAGAGCTGTTAAGAGAAGGGATCTGGAATCAGGATCAGCCTGGACCCAATGCCTGCTTCTGTCACATCATGGCTGTGCCACTTTGGGTAAGTAAATGAGCTGCCAGCCTTAGTTTCCCTGTCGGTCCCATGGAGAGTTGGTGAGGTTTCCTGAGGCGACGCAGGTCCAGTGCTGTTAGCAGTGCCTGTCCCGTAGAGGGGCTCTGTCTGTGGGTTTTATCTGAGGCAGTGCCGGTGGGCAGCACCACGTGGGACCCAGTGTGCAGCCCCATGTGGGACCCAGTGTGCAGCTGCGGATGGCGTTTCCTGTGTGTGCACCTTGGTGTCAGCAGGGATACTCGCACTTGGAGGGGCTCCAGACTCAGGGTTTGAGGCTGGTGGTGAAAGTACAGCCTCGTGGGGTCACGGGGTGGGTGGGTGGGGGGTGCCTGATCTGCCGTCCTCCTTGGAGAAGCTTTCTAGGACCCTTCCAGGTGCGCTTGACCAGTCATGACTTTGCCCCGGCTGAAACAGAGGTAACAGCAGGACACTTTGCAACGGAATTGATTGCATTCTCATCCTGGCAATGGGATAGTGAGGTCCAGGGGGTCAGAGGCCACATTTTATCCATCTTTGTGCCGCTCCAGTCCAGCCCAGTGCCCAGCAGGCACAGTGATTGGATAGCAATGCTGGGGTCAGACTGCCTGGGTTTGAGTTTCAACTCCTCTACTTACCAGCTGTGTGCTCCTAGGCAAGTTACTTAACCTCTCTGTGCCCTGTTTCCTCATTGGGAATAATAGTAATAGTAGTCCTCGAATGAAAGGATGATTTTGAGGAGTAATGAAGGTCACGCATGTACCTTCCACTCTGTGTGGCACGCAGTAGGCACTCATTTCCTTCATGGACCCATTCAGCACATGCTCATTCTCTGCCATGTACACACCAGGTCTTCTTCTAAATGATGGGAGTCAACAGAGAACAGATAGACAAAGATCCCTTCCCCTCCCAGAACTTCTATTCTAGCTGGGCTGCGAACAAATAAATAAACAAGTGAAATAGATAGCATGTTAGATAATGATGAATGCAATGGAAAAAACGAAAATGAGAAAGAGGAGGCCACCCTCAGTGAGAGGGTGATGTTATGATGATGATTAATCTGTAAAGAGCAGGTATTCTACACAAGGCAGGGAAGCCGTGAATCTGGGCTCATTTCTATGTTTCAGCGAAGTGGCATAAGGTAGGGGAGTGGGAAGTGGGGGGTAAATTAAGGGAATATTTTCTCCAAATGACCTAACAAAGTCGCTTTTGCTCCAGACATGTAAGAGGAAGGCTCAAGCTCCCACCCACTTTGGGCTGCTCTGGGAAGGTGGAAGTGATAGGTGATTCGGCACCCACCCTGGTGGACCCTAGAATTCTGCTCTTACAGCTGGATTTGCCTCTTGGGGAGAGTGTTGGACCCCCAGAGGGTGGGTCTGGCCAAGGTCAAAGCTTATGCAGAATCGTGATAGATGCCACTGAGACTCTGGGTCATTTGGTGATTTCTTGTCATTCTTCTATGGACTTGGTTTTAAAATGTGCTTATTTTATGAATGCTCTCTCCTCCACTGCTTATGGGGAAGACACACTGCAGAATGAACTATCAGATCAGTAGAAAATGTTCTGTTCATCTTGGTCCCACTGAGCCTAGCATATGGGCAAAGCAGCTACTGTATGCTAACTACCATTAGATGCTTAGCACTTCATTCATTCATTCATCCATTCAGTAGACTTTTGTCTGCTGTCATGTACTCAGCATTATTTAGGCAAACCCCTATGATCCAAGAGTCAACAGACAGTAAACAAGTAAATGGTCAAATACAATGAAAGCACAGCCCATCTAGAGTTCTATGAAGGAAACAGAGAATGATGGTGGACGTTGGGCAGTGTAGACCAGGTGGAGGTGCCATTTGAGTTGACACTTGAAGGATGACAAAGAGCTGCCATGGGAGGATGAGGGAGGAGCATCTGGCAGAGGGAACAGCATTTGCAAAAGTGCTGAGACGGGAGCAAACCCTGGCATGAGTGAGAAGTTTAGGGAAAGTCAAGGTGGCTGGGCTGGTGGCACAAGGGAGCCAGTGGTGGGGACCAGGCTTGAGCAGGGCTTGATCAGGCAGCGCCTTGCAGCCCGAGGTACGAGATTTGGAGTTAATTCTGAGAGCACTGGGTAGCTTCTGGAGGGTTATGTTTTCAGATCACTACTCTTGGGCAGAGGATGGACAGGAAGGGGGTCGGGAGATCAGGGAGGAGGCCCTTCGGTGCTTCCGTGAGAGGAGCAAGGATGCGGCTGGGGGTGCTGGTGGTGGACACAGTGGGTTTAATGGTGGCCCCCCCTAAGAAACGTCTACGTCCTAATACCTGTACCTTGTGATTGTGACCTTATTTGGAAAAAGTCTTTGCAGATGTAATTAAGTTAGAGATCTCTAGATGAGATCATCCTGCTTAACCAGATGGGCTCCAAATCCAATGACATGTGTCCTTATAAAGGACAGAAGAGAAGACACAGGCACATGAAGAGGAGGAGGTCCTGTGGCCATGGAGACGGAGATTGGGGTGATGCAGCCACAAGCCAAGAACATCTGGATCCACCAGAAGCTGCAAGTGGCACGGAGGGATCCTCCCCTAGAGCCGTCAGAGGGAGCACAGCCCTGCCGACACCTTGGTCTCAGACTTCTGGGCTCCAAAACGTCCGTTGTGTTAAGCTGCCCAGTTTATGTTAATTTCCTGAGCCGCCCCAGGAAACCAGTATGGTGTGAAACTGGTAGGAGTGACAGGATAGCAGTTAGGTTGCCTCAAAGTACCTTCTCACAGGGGGAACGTAACTTGACGGTGGAGATGCCCGGCCGATACCACTTTGACCGAGGGACCAAAGTTAACCTCGCCCGTAAGGCCACCTTACCCAAGGAGGGTCCTCCTGCCCGGTGTTGCTGGAGCCAACAGAATGAGACCGAGTTCAGTTCAGAAGCCAAGGAAAGTTTTATTCTTTGACCAAAGAATGGAGAGGACTGAACCCACACTCTAGAGCACAGGCTCCCCTCGACCCGACCCAGGCCGTGGGCGGGGCTGCTTCCTAGGGATCTCTGCGCGCGCGGAGGGGCGGGGCGGGGCTTCTGCGCGGCCCGCAGAGCTGAGCGGCCAGGCGCCTGCGCAGCCGTCTTGCGCAAGGAACTCTGGTCTGAAAGGCCGGGCGCCTGGCCTCTGCGTGCCGCAGTGTGTGAGGCGGTGACAGCGGACGAAGCAGAAAGGAGAAAAAAAGGTTAGACTTGGCTCTTATTACCCAGATTCTAGTTTTATTTCCTGGGACTTGTTAATGGGCTTTGCTGGTGACAGTGACAGACTCATGTATGGCACTGCCTCCCGGTGGGATGGGACAGGACCAAACTGCACCCCTAACTGTTTCCTCTGGGGAGTCCGTGGGAACCCGAGTCCTCATCTTCATCTTCGCCTTGTGTGGAGGCTCACGCCAATCTCAGACATCTGGGGCCGAGGTCAGGCCCAGGCCTGACGCCCGAAGTTCACTGTCAGTGACAGAGGTGCAGAGAGGAGTGGCCTTGAAGCTTGTGGCGCAGGGGCTGCCTTGCGTGTGCTCCGACCGAGTGCTTCCTATAACTACCTTGCCAGTGTGCCACAAGTGACGAAAACAGACCCAGAGCACGACCGCCAGTTTCCAGGCCCACACAGACAGTAGGAGGCAGAGCTGCGTGTCTCACCAAGTCGGGATTTTGCCCTAAAACCTGTGCTCCTTGGCCTAAAACCTGCCCTGGGCCCTTTGGAGGGAGGAATTCTCAAAGAGCCTTTCCTTCTTGAAGCTGCATTAGGGCTGTTAGGATGAGAAGGTATTATGTGCAGCTGGGAGTGAATCCGCTAGAGATTTCTCTTCGGAAACTGGAGATGGGGCTGCAGGGGAGAATGCGATGGTTAGATGATGTAAGAAAAAATAATAGTAAATTTAAGCACTAGAGCAATAATGAAAAGGGCTTTCCTTCCAATCGTAGGATGCTTACTTGATGCTGGGAACTCTGCCATGTAGTTTTGACACATTATCTTTGTGTTTTTAATATTTCAATCACTTTCCGCATTTAAGCTACATCCAACTCCCACCAGAAGTAATGTTTCCCCTGCGGGTGAGAAGAACACTCTAGGTCATGTGTAGCTGCTCTGTTCATATTAATAATGTCCATGAGATGCCAGCTTAGGTGTGCTAGGAGTATATATACACATACACATATATAAGACAGACTTTATAAATATGTACATATAGTCATATATACAGTCATAAATATAGTCATATATATACATTTACATATATACAGTCATATAAAGAGACATATGTACAGTCGTAGATGTGTGACACACTTTATAGTGTATATATATATAGTGTATATATATACATATATCTACTTATATATTCATATATATATAATGACTTCCTGCCTCTGAGCCGTGGGCCATGTGGAGGAGAGAGCGTTGCCATGGGAAGGGGTGGATGGTAGTGATCACATTGGCTTTGCTTTGGGCTCACTGTGCAAAAGGCACGGAGCTAAGCCTTCCGCACACATTTTCTTATTTAATGTCCCCCTGCCCTAAAACTTAGGAGACAGAGCTCTCACTCCTGCACTAGGCTGGAAGCTCCTGGGCACAGAGGCATTTCCTTGACAGTTCACTGCTGTGCCTAGAACAGAACCCGGCATGTCATGGGCGCCCAGCACATGTCTGGAGGAATGAATTATACTGAATTAAGTATTTGTCGAATCAAGACGTGTTTCCACCCCCAAGTACACACGGCCAGGAAGTGGAGGAAAGTGAGCAAGGCCTCTGGATGTGCTCAGGCTCACTGTGGAGCCTGCTCCCCTCTTTCCCACATGGGGCAGGTGGGAGGGCAGCCAGGCAGGGGCGGGGATAGAGCCCCTCCCTCATGGCTGGGGCGGTGGTGCAGTGAGTGCAGACACGTGGGGTTATGAGGGTTTACATTTCAGCCACTGGCTTAGAATTCCCAGGACGTGCAGAGACCTGGGCCCGGAGGAAGCGTGGGTGTCAGGAGAGGACCTTTGGCTTGGGAGGGGTCATTCTTTTGCAGAGTCTAGTCCTCGTGGAGCTGTATGCACGGTGAGCCTCCCAGGCCCACAGATGAGTCAGAATACGTTTCTTCCTTTAAGGGGCTTATTCATTGGAGGGGGTGGACACCACACTGGACTATGTTTAATTTAAAAATTTTCTAGATTATAAAAAGAAATTAGTGTAGTAAAAAGTTTCCAACAGAACAAAAGGGAAATGTTTGCTGAAAAGTAGGTTTTGTTGTTCTCCCGGACCACCTTCCCTCTCCTGGGGGTGCTGTTACCTGGTAATGCTTTCCTTCCAGAAAGTCTGTGCAAATGCGTGGTATAGGCCCTTTACACCCTTTATAGCTTTGTACTTTACACACTCTTGTGCACCTTATCTTTTTTCATTCCTTAAAATAATAGCACGTATAGCCCTCTGGCATCATTTTTCATGGCGGCATACTACTCCAGTGTGCACGTGTACCATGATATATTGAACATTTAACCTTGGTGCTGTTCTATTTCCTTTGCTAACACAAACTATGCTGCAAAGAAGCTACCTGAATACTCATCTTTCCGAACGTGTGGAAGAACATACGTACATTCTATCACATATCCGTATATAATATAGAAGTAGAGGGTCTGCCCTGGTGGTGCAGTGGTTAAGAATCCGCCTGCCAATGCAGGGGACACGGGTTCGAGCCCTGGTCAGGGAAGATCCCGCATGCCGCGGAGCGACAAAGCCCATGCACCACAACTACTGAGCCTGCGCTCTAGAGCCTGCAAGCCACAACTACTGAGCCTGCGTGCCACAGCTACTGAAGCCTGCATGCCTAGAGCCCATGCTCCACAGCAAGAGAAGCCACCACAGTGAGAAGCCCGTGCACTGCAACAAAGAGTAGCCCCTGCTCTCCACAACTAGAGAAAGCCCACGTGCAGCAACAAAGACCCAATGCAGCCAAAAATAAATATAAATAAATTTATTTTTCAAAAGAAAGAAAGTACACTTAACATGGATTCAAAACGCCAAAGAGAAATGCTCTCAATAATGACTTTTCAACAAACTTGTACGTTTCACAGATTTATATTACATGGCTCACGGGCCTAGCCATTCCGCAGCATGTGGGATCCTCCCGGACCGGGGCACGAACCCGTGTCCCCTGCATCGGCAGGCGGACTCTCAACCACTGCCCCACCAGGGAAGCCCAAGGGTATGATTTTTGAAATCTACTGTAGTTATTGCCAAATTACCCTCCTAAAGCATTGTATCAATGTTTATTATCACAAATCTGATGATTCTTTTCCCATATTTATAAACACTGTGTTATCATTTTATTTATTTATCAATTTATTTATTTGGCGGTGCCGGGTCTTAGTTGCAGCACGCAGGATCTTTGTTGCTGCGTGTGGGATCTTTAGTTGCGGGATGCGGGATCTAATTCCCTGACCAGGGATTGAACCCGGGCCTCCTGCATTGGGAGCACAGAGTCTTGGCCACTGGGTCACCAGGGAAGTCCCTCAAACTTTTTGCTGTCTGTAAATCTGATAGCTAAAAATGACATTTCCTTTGTTTATATTGACATTCCTTTAATTACGTGGTTGAGCATTTTTTTTCATGTATGTGTTTTTATTTTTATGTGAACTGCCTTTTCATACCCTTTGCTCTTTTTTTTTCTATTGCCTTGTCTTAACATTGATTTGTAAGAGGCTTATATTAATGCTTTGTCTGTCATACCACTTTGGATTATACAAGTCTGGGTTGGGGTCTTAGTGTAGTGATAGACATAAGTCCAGAATAATAGTGGAACAAAGACAAGGGTCCCATGATGTTGGGTGAGTTTATATAAGTCAAGAGAGACTTTTGGGAGGAAATGATATGGAGATGAGTCTTTTTTTTTTTGCTGCTCTGTGCAGCATGTTGGATTTTAGTTCTCTGACCAGGGATGGAGCCCATGCCTCTTGCAGTGGAAGCGCAGAGTCTTAACTACTGGACTGCTAGGGAAATCCTGGAGATGAGTCTTAAAGATGTGATGAAGGAAGAAGATGTATCAGAAGAGTAGATTACATATGCAGAATGTCATGGCAGGAAATTGTGTGTGTGTTGGTGGGAGGTTGGGGGAATTATAAATAACTCTGTCTTCTGAAAGTAGAGTGCTTGGAGGGGTTTTGTGTGTCGGCGAGAGATGGCATTGGAGTTATGGAGTGTTGGTTCACTTTCCTGTGGGCAGCAGGAAGACATAGAAGGGGTTCTAAGCAAACGATCAGATGAGCAAATTTGTGTTTTAAGAACTCTACTTGGTGTTTTGTAGCATGGATTGTAGGAGAACCAGATTAGAGAAGGAAAACCAGTTAGGAGGTTATTGTAGCAATTTGGAAGAGGAGATAGTGGGCCAGGCTAGGGCAATGAGCACGGGAGAGGGAGATGTGGACACTCTTGAAAGCCATTCATGTTTGGGAGGTAGGATTGGCAGAATGGGTGACTGAGTAGCTGTGGAAAGTTGTGATTCATTTACAGTTCCTCTGTAAGCAATGGGAGTTTAGAAGAGATGGATGTCAGTGGGGATGAGAAGAGGTGAGAATGGAGTGTGGTGAGTTGGGCAGAGGATGTTCTTGGATTCTGTACACAGTCAGTGGATGTTCCAAAGATTGCTGACCCTCGATGAGATGTCATTTGGGGTGTCTGCCCAGCCCACACCCCCTTCTCTGAGCTGACCCTTCTCTCCACGGGTGTGGGCTCTTATTGCCAGGTGACCCTGCCTCTCCATGGCTACCTGGAACAGTGCTTGGCTACCTGACCCAGAGGATACTATCCAGTTGGAGCTTCTTTCCCTGGAATTTGGAATTTGAACTGGGAAAGATGCTGTGGGACCAGGGCTCACCTGACTTGTCCAGTGCACTCTGGGGCTGTGGGTGCGCTTTGCATGACTGCAGCAGGGGAAGCAGACTCTCAGAGAGGGGGTAAAGCAGTGTTCCTGGACAGAGGAGCAGGGATGTCCAGCTCAACGGAGCGGATTGAGCCCCCGCAGTTGTCACCACTCCCTCCACAAAGCTCGCTAACAGGGCAGCACAGGAATGAAGAGGCATTCCCAGGGCGGACCAGAGAGGAGAGAGCACGAGAGACCTCAGAGTGATTGGAAGCAGGAGAGCCAATGGACAGATGGCAACTGGCAGAGAATTCCATGAAGTTCTAAGTCTGGGGCGGTGGAGAGAGTGAGCACGTTCCTGCAAGAGAGCCCCAGGAATGGTAAAAAATGGGAGATATCAGGGACTCCCTGGGGTGAGAAGGAAAAATGGAGGATTGGTGGACAGACTTTACAAGGACAGACTTTAGACCCAAGATCTTCTCCATCACTTAGTGCAGCTGGGCATCCGCCCCTTCCCATCCCACGAAAAGACGAGAGGTTTCCTTTGTTTAATTTCTTTATTTATTATATTTTTGGCCGCTTCGCAGCGGCATGTGGGATTCCCCAACCAGGGATCGAACCCATGCCCCCTTCATTGGAAGGGTGGAGTCTTAACCACTGGACTGCCAGGGAAGTTCCAAGAGGTTTCCTTTGAAGGTTGGCACTAGAGGACCTAGACCCACAGATCCCAGCCTAACCAGGGCTGCAGGTCATGCACTGAAAACAGGGAGTTTGCAGGAATGTTTATTTATGGAGCAGTGAAATGTTCAGTGTCTTCTCAACTCTGCTTCCAGAATCCTAGCAGCCAGGGGCCGATGTCTGGAGGGTTTTTCTCAGGTAGGGTTGGTTGACAGAAAAAATGCGGTTGCCCAGTTATTGGACATTGAATTTCAGATAAGCGACAAACACTTGTTTAGTGTAAGTGTGCCTCAAATATTGCAGATTTTTATTGGTAAAATCTGGCAGTGCTGTTCAGGAGAGACTAAGAGGCCAAGAGACAAGTCCTGGACGTTTCCTCCCCAGATAAGTGACTTGGGACCTTGGACCCCTACTGGGGTACCTGTGGGTAGATACTCTTTC
>NW_006791294.1:1197832-1211504 GCF_000442215.2 Lipotes vexillifer
CTTTCCCTGCCCAGCAGCATTTGAATCTCACTCTTAAATGTGAATAAATAGCCAAGATCACCTGACATTAGAGGGAAGGTTCCCAGATGAAAGACAGTGATGAATATCAACAGGAAAAGGAATTCTGAGGATGTAGGGACACTTCAGAGAGCAGAGAGCTCCAGAGAAGCAGAGATAAGAGACGAGCCCCCAGGGTGACTCTTGCTGGCTTCCCAGTTTTCGGTTCCTATGGAGCCCCTGCCCTTCCCATCCCTGGCTTCTGTAGTCCTCTATCTGCCGAAGAGCCACCTGGGCGCTTAACATGCTGTGAATTTGTCTCCTTCCTTTCTGACCAAAGGGTTCTTCTGTCCTGAGGAAAAATCACTCCCATCCAGGATGTGCCTGCCCTGGCCCCTCATTTTGCCGACTGCGGGCAGCTTGGAGGAAGAGGTCTCCCCTGGGTTAGCAGTCGACCCAGTGTCTCTGCCAAGTGACCCTGGCAGCTGCAGCCTCCCCGTGCCCCCAGGAAACCAGGGCGAAGTCCTAAAGGCTCCATCTGAGGCTGGCCCAGGTCCTGGCTGCCCTCTCCGCTTGCAGGGGATGGAGCCCGTTGGCTCCGCTCCTCAAGTGGGGGCCGGGAGCCAGCACTTGCTTTGTGCCTCTCCCCTCCCCTGAGCCAGGCAGAGCTCCTGCTCTTTTGCACCTTCTCTCCTCCCCTGTCCAAAAGCTCTGGGAGGGCCAAGGTCTTTTTCTTTTTCTTTTTTCTTTTAAATAAAGACTTTATTTTTTTAATAGATTTATGTATTTTTGGCTACGTTGGGTCTTCATTGCTGCGCGCGGGCTCTCTCTAGTTGCGGCGAGCGGGGGCTGCTCTTCGTTGCGGTGCGCGGGCTTCTCAGTGCGGTGGCGTCTCTTGTTGCAGAGCACGGGCTCTAGGCGCGTGGGCTTCAGTAGTTGTGGCTCGCGGGCTCAGTTGCTCCGCGGCATGTGGGATCTTCGGAGGAAGCCCCCGGATGTAACAGTTTTTAAGCATCTGAACAGCAGTTGTGAACATTCGCTCAATTCAATTGAGCGACGTTTATGAAGCATTTCCTCTCTGCCTGTGGAATTTAGTCCTTTCTTTTTTGTAACTAGCATAGATTTATTTTCTAGGTTCCAATGGCTAATATGGATCGTTTCATTAATTGATAAAAAAGAATGAGGTCATTTTGGTAACACAAACATTTGAAATATGGGTTTGAAGATCAGGTGATCAGCAAATCATCATAAAGTTGATGTTGTTTGTCATCAACACCAGGGCATTTTAAAAGTTAATTAATTAATTAATTAATTTTTGGCTGTGTTGGGTCTTTGTTGCTGCTGTGCGCGGGCTTTCTCTAGTTGCGGCGAGCCGGGGCTACTCTTCGTTGTGGTGTGCAGGCTTCTCATTGCGGTGGCTTCTCGTTGGCGGAACACGGGCTCTCGGCGAGTGGGCTTCAGTAGTTGTGACACGTGGGCTTCAGTAGTTGTGGCTTGTGGGCTCTGGAGCACAGGCTCAGTAGTTGTGGTGCATGGGTTTAGTTGTTCCACGTTATGTGGGATCTTCCCGGACCAGGGCTGGAACCCGTGTCCCCTGCATTGGCAGGCGGATTCTTAACCACTGTGCCACCAGGGAAGTCCCTCTGCATTTGTTTTCATGGTGAGAACAAGAGAGGAAATCTGATTCACACAATGAGTGACAGGGGTTTTTCTTGTTGCGGTTGTTTCATTTTGTTTGTTTGTTTATTTTTAGCTTGCTTTCCAACAGTAGTTCTCAACCTTGGCTCACCTAGGGCAGGGGTCGGCAAACTACAAAATCCAGCTGCAGCCTGCTTTTGTAAATAAAGTTTTATTCGAACACAGCCACAGCACATTGTCTGTGCTGCTTCAGCGCGCTGCCTGTGCAGAGCTAAGTCGCTGCAGTAGAGGCGGTATTTGGCCCTGTATAGAGGAAGCTTGCTGACCCCTGACCTGAGGAACGTAAACCCCGGCGTCCCTCTCGCCAGAGGCTGACTTAATTGCCCTGGGTCGGGGTTGGGTGGGGTAGCCTGAGCACACTAGGAGTTTTAAAAGTGCCTTAGAAGAAGCCCCTGGGCAGTCAGCACTGGGAAAAAGACGAGGCCCGAGCCATGAGGCGGGGGCAGCCTATGTCGAGGGCCTGGAAGGGGATTCCAGGCAGAGGGACGAGTACGGCTGAGGACCCCGCTAGGGAGACCGCGTCGGGGGTAACGGCACCCAGGCGGCTGGGGCGTGGGGAGCTCAGGGAGGTTCAGAGGAAGCTGGCCGGGGGCGGGGGGGAGGGGCGTTGGAGTTCTGTGTGGCCCCCAGGCTTGGCATTGAGCTGCTGAGTCCAAATTCCAGGAAGACAAACGGCTCTTCTGCCAAAGTTTCAGGCTGCCCCACACTCCGAGACACCCCGTTGCTTCCTCTAGTAGCCAGGCTGTTCCCAGCCCTGACGGGGGACGCAGGAACTGGCTGCTGGCCAGAATGCTGCAGGTGAGGTGTGAGGCCCCGGTGGGCATCAGGCCCAGACAACAGAGTGGCAGGTGGGGAGGTCTTGGATGTGGGAGCCCATCAGCCTCAGCTTCAGGTCCCAGCCCTGCACTCACTACCTGCCTTCAGTTGGGTCCTTGGGAAACAAACTTTAAACCAGAGATTTGTGTGCGGGACATTTAATGGGGTGTGTTCTCAGGAGCCACACCTGTGCGGGAGAGTGGGCAGCTGAGCTGGGCAGAGGGGGGCGGGCGTCTCAGCCCATCCCCTGGGGGAGCTCTTGAGCGGGGTGGGCCTTTCACAGAGGTCCCCAGGCAAGGCAAAGACTGTATCCACCAGTCGGTCACTGGATGCAAACTGCTCTCCAGGGAAGGGCCATGGGCTTGGAGAAAGCAGGTCTCTGAGGCTGAGGGCGATTACCAGGGAGGAGCTCTCTGTGAGCTGTCGGTGCCCCCACTCCCAGTCTTGGTCTTAGAGGGTGAGTCTGAAACCGTAGCATCTACTGCAGCTACTATGTGACATCAGCACGCTGCTTAACCTCTCTGAGCTTCCGCTGTACAAAATGGAGTCGATGGGCTGTTGGGAGGACTGGAGATATTGTATCCAAGGCCCCAGGCCCCAGTCCTGCGCTCTCAGAGGTGCCGGGAAATGTTTGTATAGTTGAAAGGATGGGTGAATGTGTTGCTTTGTTATCTGAATGAGCCCTAAAACTCCCTTTCTGGGGGAAAGACCCTGGGGACATAAGCCAGGAGACTGATCTGTCCCACCACTAACTGGTGGTGTGACCACAGGCTGCTGCTCCATTATACTCTCTGGACCTTAGTTTTTTATCTTGCAAATGGAGATACTAACAGGCAAGTGCTTTCCTTGGAGTGCTGGGGAGGGAGTAGAGGCCAGGAGGTGGGGAAGTGAAAGCTCTGAAAGGAAAGAGAGGCATCAGTCTCCACTGGGGGTGGGGGTGGCAGCAGGTGGCTGCGCGGGAAGGGTCCTGGGTGAGCTGGAGCCCTTGTCTGGCTTTAGGTGCAACCGCGCACCTACATATGCACACATGTGGACACGTACATGTATGTATTTCCTTAACATGCATTTGCATGGACACACACTCCCCATATGGGCAGGGGCAGATGTGTGTGAATGCATGCACATGTACATGCTTGCACATGCACCCCGCACATCATGCATCCCTGAGTGTTTGCATCCATTCACATGCTCACATCAGAGCAAGAAGAGATTAGGACTGGAGTCTTCTGAGGGCCTTGCTCTGCTCTCAGCTGGTGACCCCATTCTGAGGGCAGAGGGGCAGGGTTGCCAAGAAGCAGCTCAGATGGGGGCCATGTGCATGAGGTCAGGCGGGCAGGGCCGTCTGTCTGACCCTGTACATGCCAGGCTGGGCCAGACCACATGCTGGGCTGAAGAGTCCAAGCCAATGTTAATGGGCTCCTCAGGGACCAGGGCTGGTCTGCTAAGAGAACGACTGCCAGCAAACCCAGCTTTTCATTTAGTGATTTGTCCCAGGAAACTCCAAAATGCACCCGAGTTAATGGTGTTGAGCGCTGATCAGTGGCATTGAGGGTGATTTCTATCTTCATCCTTTGTTTTCTCTCATTTTTCTATGGTCAGTATGCATTAGCTTGAATAGTAATCAGGATCATAAATGCAGTTGGTTGAAGACATTTGTTGATGATGTTTGTCTAGCATCCCTTGTCCCCAGGCCCTCACTTGCCCTCCTGTGTTCCTTGTGGCTTGGGTGGAGCTGACAATCATGGAAGCTTGGACCCAAGGCTATGGGGTGGGCATGAGGGCCAGGCCTGGAGAACCAGAGCTCCCCATTTCCAAGTCCCCAGGGATTATAACATGACCCATGCCGGGCCAATCAGAAGCCTTCCTTGTCATTTTATACACAGACATGGGGGAGATCAGCTCTCCCTTGCCTCTGGGATGTTAGAGCTGTCTCTGGCCATGCTCCCTCTTCTTCCATCACGTGGAAGAAACCCCTCTGCAGTGGGCGAGGCTCAGACCTAGAGAAGCTAGCCACAGAAAAGGAATTCCTTTGATTGTAAGACACACAATTCATTATTTTCTGTACAACTAAGAAAAAAAGACTGCCAGTTAAGCTATGACGTGCCTTTGGCTATATGTCACATTCTGATTTCAGAGATATTAATGTGTGAAAAGATGTATACTGAAGAATCAATGAATGTGGATGGATAAATGGATAAAGAGAGAGATACAGCAAGAGGGTGTAAGAGAGAGTCCATGTGAGAGCAAGTGTGTGTGTGTGTGTGTGTGTGTGTGTGTGTGTGTGTGTGTGTGGAGGGATTCCTGAAAGCATCTTTGAGCACCTGGATTTAGCCATTCCTAAAGTTGACAGTGCTTTTATTTATTTATTAAAAATATTTATTTATTTATTTATTTGACCGCACCAGGTCTTAGTTGCGGCATGTGGGATCTTCTTTGCCGTACGCGGGATCTAGTTCCCTGACCAGGGATCAAACCCAGGCCCCCTGCATCGGGAGTGTGGAGTCTTAGCCACCAGACCACCAGGGAAGTCCCGACATTGCTTTTATATGAGCCAATAAATTTCCACTGTTTCTTAGGCACATATGAATCAGATTTCTGTGATTCACAATGGAAAGAGACTGGACTGATTCTTCTGCTTCTGATCCCTTTTATTGCCCAGATGCAGGTAATAGAAAAGATTTTTCTTTTCTGTCATCTCCCCGTGGCTGGAGACCTGTAGCCTGCTTCACCGTAAGGACCCATAGTGGCTGGTATGGACTGAGCCTGACCCAGCGCGCAGCAGATACCTGTGGAGTTGAGGTAGGATCCATGTTGAAACTCCTTGGTTGCAAGTATCAGAAACCTTAGTTCAAAGTAGCTTTGGCAAAAAAGTGCAGCTTATTGGCTTGGGTATGTGGAAAGTCCGAGAGTGCACAAGCCGACCTGGGGGCTCATGTGACTTTTTCAGCAGGTGTGGTCTTGACATTTCTGTTGTCTTCACTCTCAGACTGGCTGTCCTTGTGAGGGGACCCCTGGTCAGATGAAGACCTTCCAAGTTAGCAGTCTCAGTGGAAAGAGATTTTCTTCCTCTACAAAATTCTGAGTGCCTAGGATTGAGCGTCAGTGGGCGGCTGGGCAGGTGCCTGGGGAACCAGTCCCTAGGGATTCCCTGGACCGGACTGGAACATGCTGTTTGGCCACGTGGGATCATGTGACCTGGAGTGGGTGGGGCGTCAACTGCGGAAGATAATATGGACTGAAAGTGATGGAGAGGTGGCTCCCCAGATGAAAATGGGTCCTGTTACCAGAAGAAAGAGGATGGGGTCCCCAACAATTCTACCCCTTTTCTTCTGAGTTAACACTACCCCAGGGAAGGCCCTCAAATCCTGGCAACCTGGTTGTTGGGATCTGACCTCTCCCAGAGAAGCTCTTCCTGAAGGGTGCCATCCAGGGGCCTCCCAGCATTTGGTAGGTGCTGGGCCCACCTTTCCTTCTGCAGAAATGCAACAAAGGAGGCCAGGAAGGGGCATCCCTTGAGGGGCTGGAAGCCGGCCTGCTACAAGGAACCAGGAGCTCTTTCAGGGGGCCATTACGTGATTTCCCTCTTCTGTGCCTACAAAAAATGTGGTCTTAATACAGCATGTTTAACAACACAGGCAGGATTAAAGGGCAGCCCTAATTGACCAAGGGGTGGGGCTCCACCTGTTTACTCTCCAGAATAATTCCGTGCGGCAGGAATGATTAGTTGTGTCCTTCTCATGTAATTTGCGGGGAAGAAGTATGATGTCTGAACAGTTCGTGGGCGGGAGGCATGATGCTTCACAGGAACCAGCCCCTTAGGTCCACAGGAAGGATGGAGCGGGTATCTCTGAGCTGCGGCTGGACCAGATGGAAGCCTGTTCCTGCTCAGGTCAGGCGGGAACAGCGGCCTGTCTAAAGAAGCATTATAGAGTTCCAGAACCCAAGTCCACCACTTTCCAGCTGCGTGATCTTAGGTGAATGAATTTCCCTCCCTGGCACTCACTTTATTCATCTGTAAAATGGGGCTCTCTTGGGACTGAGTGCTGTGATGCTCATAAAGTGCTTGGCATGGTGTCTAGCAAATAGTAGGTGTTGGATAAAGAGGGAGCTGCTGTGGTTGCTGCTGCTGTTGTTATTATTAGACTGTTCCCTTTTCCACACTGCTGCCAGAAGTTTTCAAAAATGCAACTCTGGTCACATGACCCTCCACTCTCTGCTTGTAACCCCCAAAGGTCTTTTTCTCTTAGAGCTGGGTTTCTCAACCTCAGCACTATTGACATTTTGGGCCTGATAATTCTCTATTGTAGGGCGTCCTGGGCACTGTAGGATGTTTACCAAGCTGACCTCTACCCACTAGATGCCAGTAGCACTCTGCCCACCCCCGTCAAGATGGGACAACCAAAAATGTTTGCAGACATAGCCAAATGGTCCCTAGAACGGCCGCCCTTCCTCCACACTACCCCCTTGCCAGTTGAGAACCACTGCCCTAAATCAAACCCAGAGCCTTGTCACGGCGTCCCAGGCCAGTGTGGTCTAGTGGCCTGGCACTCACAGACCCCTTGGGTTTCACCCAGCACTGGGCTTCCCCTTGTTCTCCCTGCTTCTGCCACTCTGGTCTCTCTGCCACAGAGACTTTGGATCTGCTGTTCCTCTGGGAGGGGCCTATTCCAGACTCCCATTCCTCTTTGCCCCTAACTCATCCTTCAGACAGCTCGGGTACAACTTTTTCAAGAAATTCTGATTCGCCCAAATGGGTTGAATCCCCTTAAATCTCGGTTTTCACTGTAGCATCTCCTTTTGCAGCACTTGTCACGGTTGTAATCTTATGTTTGTGTGTGTGATTCTTTCCTTAAAATGAAACTTTACGAAGGAGCATAAATTCCCTACAAGCGGGGAATGAGTCTTGTGTGTCCCAGTGGTTAGCACCAGGTAGAGTGTTGCTGAACGTTTGTTGGATGTATGAATGTATTCTGAGCAGTTTCATCCCACCGGCTGGTGCCTGGCCATCTCCTAGCCAATGCCCTGGATCTCCTTGCAGAGAAAGATAAGTTCCCTGTGTTGGATGGAGCCTGGGGGAATGACAAACAATGTTTTTATCTTGTTTTGTTTTTATGCTTTTTATTGGGATATAACACACATAAAATGCACTGATCTTAAGTATACAGCTTGATGAATTTTTAAATTCTTTTTTGTTTCAATTTTTTTTCTTCGCAATTTTTTTTTCTTTTAATTCCATTTTTTGGCCAAGCCACGCAGCCTGCAGGATCTTAGTTCCCTGACCAGGGATCAAACTCACACCCCCCTGCATTGGAAGTGCAGAGTCTTAACCACTGGACCTCCAGGGAAGTCCCACAGCTTGCTGAATTTTTACAAAGATAATCCTTTGTGTAGCCAACACCCAGATCAAGACATAGAGCATTGCCAGCACCCCCAGAAGCCTCCTTCCTCTCCCTCCTACTCAGCACCCCACCCAAAGGTGACCACTGATCTCATCTGTATCATCATAGATGAACTTTGCTGGTTGTGGATGTTGTACTAGTCTGACTTCTCCAGAGAAACAGAACCAATAGGACACTTAAATATATATAGAAAGAAAGATTTATTTTAGGGCAATAGCTTGTGCAATTATGGAGGGTGGCTGGCCCCAAATCTGCAGGGTGGACCGGCAGGCTGGAGACCAGCGAACGTTCAAGTCTGAAGGTCATCTGTTGGCAGAGTTCCTTCTCACTCTGGGAGGTCTTCGGGGCTTTAACTGATTAGATTAGCCCCACCACCTTAGAGAAGGCAATCTGCTTTACTCAAAATCCATCAGTGTTAATATCATCACTGTCACAGAAACATCCAGAATAATGTTTGGTCCCATATCTGGGCACCGTGGCTCACCTAAGTTGACACATAAAATTAACTAACACAGACATCATAGAAATGTCCTCTTTTGTGTCTTGCTTCTTTTATCCAGCATTATTATGTCTGTGCGATTCATCCATGTGGTTCAGTAGCAGTAGTTCATTCTTCTTTGCTGTGTAATACTGCACTGTATTGATATACTACTGTTAATTTTTATTGTTGATGGACATTTGGGTTGCTTCCAGTTTGGGGCTATTATGAATAAAACTGCCTTTAATATATTTGTATTTACTGTTTGGTGGACATAAATGCTAATTTCTGGAATTGTGGGATTGCTGGTTTACAGGGTATATTTCTTTTTTTTTTTTTTTTTTTTTTGCGGTATGCGGGCCTCTCACCATTGTGGCCTCTCCCGTTGCGGAGCACAGGCTCCGGACGTGCAGGCTTAGCGGCCATGGCTTACGGGCCCAGACACTCCATGGCATGTGGGATCTTCCCGGACCGGGGCACGAACCTGTGTCCCCTGCATCTGCAGGCAGACTCTCAACCACTGCGCCACCAGGGAAGCCCCAGGGTATATGTTTTACTTAATGGATACTGATAGACAGATTGCCATAGTGGATACATGTTTACCTTCCCACCAGGAGTGTATGAGCATTCTAGTTCCTTCACATCCTCCTGTATCCTGCATGTTGTCCATCTTTTTGATTTCAGCCGTTCTGGTACATGTGGATCGGCATCTCATTGTGGTTTTAATTAAGTCTCTTTTTAAAAAAAATTCTCTGTTGGATGAGACCAAAAACAGACTCCCATACAACTTGAGAAGTGTTTTTTTTTTGTTTTTTAAAAAATTAATACGCTCCTGTGCATCAATTTGCAGAGAGAAGGAAACAAGCATTTGCCTTGCACCTACTCCCTGTCAGGCACTGTGCTAAGGGATTTACAGATTTCATCTTATGTCATCCTCAAGACAACTCCTACAAGATGTGGACAACCCTGGGGATAGAATGGGGACAGGCACCACTCCCATCCCCAAAGACCTGAGCATGCAAATGAGACAGGTTGGCACTTCCTGGGGAACTGATTCAGCAATTGTTTCTGTGACAGGCACGGTGTGAAAGTGACAGATATTCCCGCAGAGGGAAAACTGCTTTTGATGGGAGCCACGGCAGGAATCAGCTGGGTTTCAAGTACACGTGTTATATTTCCCGTTGGTCTCTGTGTCAGGATCACAGGTTGCAGGTATGGGGAGCAGAGGCTGCCTGTGGTTTCCACGAAGGCCTGTGTCCTGGTGGATGGATGCTGCATCAGCCCCGTGGACTCTGGGCCTCCTGGATTTCTGAATTTCATCGACCAGTACCATTTTCTCACTGGTCTTTGGTAAAGGTTATAGGTGAAGGTTACTTTTGCTGTGTGAAGGCATTTTTGAGTCCACTACCATTGTCTCTTCTTCGAGAGAACATTTGAGCACTAAAAAGCAAGTAGACAATCAGAATAGAAGTGAATCCCCAGGGTTAAGTACATCTTATCTATTGAAAAAGTCAACATCTTGCCCTTATTTTTCTCATTGTGCTGTGCTAGTGGAAAATTCACCACAGAATGGATTTTGCGAACCACTGGGGTGACAGAAAAGTACAGACTTTGGTGCTAAACCTTGGTTTGGAAACTAAGCCTGGTACTTAGGGCTGTATGACATTGGCAGTGTTGCTCATCCTTCTGCAGTCCAGTTTCAAAGGCTCAGAATGTTATCTGCAAAAAACACCTGGTACAGTGCCCAGACCCCCTAATGGGGGTCCAATAAGTGTTACTTGAATGAATTTCTGATATATTTCAGGATCTGCAATCCCTTAGCCACAAGTGCAGAACCTTAAACCACTGTGAAAATAGAAAGTGCTTTTCTTATGTTTGGTGCAAATTCGTATGTCAGCAAAACCTGACATGAGGCTATTTTACAGTCTTTATTGATCCCAATTGGCATGAATAGTCATATGTTCTTCTCTAGAAATATCATATTTGATACCGAGATGTTTCCCCATTGTATAGCATATGCAATGTATTACCTTTCTACAATCTGGATCATCCTAAATTCTGATGTACATTTGGGTTCCAAATGTTAGAATCTAAATTGAGATTTACTTAGAAAAAAATTTAAAAAGGTATGTAATCATCGCATGAACCTAAAAAAGCCACTGAATCCAGGGGCTCAAGTGATGTCTGTCTCTATTTCTCTCTCGTCACTCAGCTCTGAGCAGCTCTGCTTTTCTTTGAGTGTTAGCTCCATTCCCATTCTTGTCTCAGACTGATGGAGGGGATAGGGTGTTGTAATTGGCTTAGTTTGGGTCACACCTGCCACTCTGCTTTGGGCGGGATGGATGATAGCGGCTCAGAGGAGTGTGGGGCAGATCTAAGCAGCAAGTGCTCACCGTGCCAATTATGAACTAGTTTTGTGGCAATCCAATCCTTCGTTTGGCTTTCCCAGCTCCAGGGAAATCGCAGCCAAGCAAAGGGCGCCCTGGATGAGGACGAGACTCTTGCTGTCTCTGCCCTTCTCATTCTGGCTCTGACTCTGCAGTGCAGTGAGTAACACGTCCAAGAGCCTCACGGTAGGCTTACCTCTTGCTTCCCCAATTAGAGGGCCAGTCCTTCAAGCCTCTGGTGTTTCTGTGCCTCGTGATGATGGGAAGAGCCACAGCACATGCTGTTCCCTCTGCTGGACTGTTCTCAGTGCCTGTCACCTGGTTAGAGCCAGTTCACTTGTGATTCTCAGTTTAAAGGACATACCTTCAGAAAAGACTTCTCTGACCCGCTGAGGTTCAATCCCTGACTGTCTTTTTTTCACAGCATCAATTTCACTTTGTAATTATATATTAACTGGGCCTTTATTTGTTTAACGGCCATCTCCCTCCCCTCTTAGGCTGCCATGGCTTGATGGTCGGGCCGTGTCTGTCTCATTCACCACCGTCCCTCCTCAGTGTTAGACACGCAGGGGGTATATTTCACAAGTGATAACTCCCCCAGTTGGGCCAGATTCCTAGTTCCCAGCAGCCTCAGAAGCTCTCATCTAGCTCTAGACACCCTCTCCCCCTGCTTGCCTCAGCTTAGCTGGGGTGTGGTACCACTTGGATGTCACCACGCTGGCAGCTTCCCGGCAGACGAGCCCCGTGTATGTCTCTGGGCTTTTCCTGACATTCTCCAAGGAAGGCTGTCTCAATCCCAGGCTGCTGGGCAGTGTTTTCCCATGAAGTGCCACACGGGAGTGTGTAATGGACTCACTTTGCCATGTCTTCCCTGAACTGCACTGCCATCCTTCTGGGAAACTGATCTATGTGATTCTGATAGCAATGGCCAGTCACAGTGTTCTCTCCTGGAGTCTAGGTGTGGTCAGGTGACTGAGCACCAGGGTGGTGGGTCCAGGCACGTGACACAAGCTAAGCCAATCGGAGTCCTTCCCTGGGATTTCTCTAATTTCTGCTCGTGATGTCAGATGACTGTGAGGCTGGGGCCAGTTCCAGCCCCAGAGAACAGCTGCTCTGAGAGAACAAGGTTGGCTCACCAAGCGAAGCAGAGACCCTAGAATAGAAGGCCCTTAGAATAGCAATGGCCCCTTAATTGGACATCCCCTATGTGGCAGGCACCCCACACGCATTTTCCCTAAAGCATCACCAGCATTATGATGGGAGAAGGAAAATGGGATGATGAGGCTCTTGGAGGTTCAGGCATTTGCCTAAGATTTCAACAAGGCGGAGCCAAGTAGGGTTTGCCAGAAAGCCCCGTGGTCTCTGCACTGGCCTGTGGGATGCACACTGCCCCCCTTAGGGGAGTCCCCTGCCTTGGAGCTGGTCTTGCCTCAGGAGAACCAACCCTTTGTGTACACCTGTCATTCCAGTGGGTGAGGACGGGGTGAGCAGAGGACCCCATGCCAAGGCCTTGGATGCTTTCCTTCTTTCCCTCCCCCGCCCTCCTCCCTCAGGGCAGATGCTTTGGGGACCACAATGGAAGCGACTCTTAGGAATACCTGTGAAACAAAGGGCTTCCTTCATGAAAGAGAAAGTCCCTTTGCCAGTTAAACAAACAGCTGCAAAGCACACCCATCCAAGGAAGCAGTTGAAAAAAAGGCCTGCATCTCTCACTTGGGTAGCCATGTCCCTGGGAAGGAGGCTGGGGCAGAGGGAAAGGCCTCCAGCAGCCAGAGGAATCACTGGTATGTCTTAGAGTTGGAGCAGCCCAGCTCCCGGCTCCATCAGCCGGAACAAAGGGCAGAATGCACTCCTGAGCCGGGCTGCCTGCCCCCGGAGCAGGGATGGGGGCCTCTCCCGAGGACAGGAAGGCCCCCTGCGCCAGATCGTCAGCAGCATCAGGATGTGAAGAAAGCCCAGCTTACCGCATCCCCTTGGCGAACCGTGACAAGCGACGCACCAGCTTTCAACACCACCCTTGTTCTCCATCAATGGGTTCCATTGTAGGCACAACTTCCCTGGCTCTGGGAGTTGGTTCTGTGCCCTGGCCAGAGTCTCAAACCAGGGGACCTGGGCTCATCTACTCCCTTCCTCTGCGTTGGGAAGCATCCCCAAAGTCTTGCCCAAGAGCCCCACTGGGGAAGTTTCCTTTTGCTCCCATCAGTGGAGGGGCAGAGAGCTGGAGGGCATGCTCGGCCATGCTGCCTCCAGGCACTTGAGCCGTTGAGTCTCCGCTTTGCCCCTTATTGCTTTTCGCTGGCTGTTCCCTGTTCAAGTCCGGAACAGAGGTCGCCAGACTACCATCTGGAGACCAAATCTGGCCTACTACCTGTTTTTCTAAATACAGTTTTATTGGAATAGCGATGCCCGTTCACTTACATAGTGTTTGTGGCTGCTTTTGCCCTACGATGGCAGAGTTGAGTAGTGGCAACAGAGATTGTATGGCCCACAAAGCCTATCATTTTTACTACCTGGTCCTTTAAAGAAAAACTTTGCCTGCTCATCTAGATCAGAGGGGAGTGTTAGAGAATTGAAGGTTTGGCATTTTCAGTCTCTAGCTCAGTTGACTGGTTCATTCATTTGACAGCTGCTACCTGAGCATCTTCTATGCACCAAGCTCTGAGCAGGTTGCTAAGGATACACGAGGGATAAAGGGGACGCACTGCTAGCCCTCAGGGGAAGCAGAAGAGATGGTTACCATGCAAGCAGTTCACACAAACTTAGTTACAGCTGTGCTGCGCGTTAGGAAAGGGTGGTGTGCTATGTGGACCCAACCCCGGGGTCAAGGTCAGCTCCCTGGTGGGAATAATATGTCAGCTGAGACTAGGATGTGTGGGAGGTAACCAGACCAGCGGTTC
>NW_006791294.1:1211514-1214837 GCF_000442215.2 Lipotes vexillifer
GGTTCAGGAGAGAGAGAGGACAGAGAATCCTCTAGACAGAGGGCCCAGCCTGGGCAAGGCAGGACAGAGCACGGCCCCGGCCAGGAACGGAGTGAGGTCCTAGGAGGAGACATGAGAGACAGGCTTCTTGGGGTGGCTGTCCCCTGGGCCACCGGTCCACCATGACTGGTCCGGTGAGAGACTGGGACAGTGTCCCTCCTTCTTTAAGACAGTAGGGTTTCCCTTTTCCCTTGTACAAAGCTCAGTCTGAATCATATTAACAGTTTCTTCTAAAATGGTGTCTGGTGGTAGCCACTAGCCATGTGTGGCAATGTAAATCTCAATTTAAATTAATCAAAATATGATGTAAAATGTTCAGAACCTCAGTCACACAAGCCATACTGCAAGTGCTTGAGAGCCTCGTGTGCAGATACAGAACTTTCCCACCATCAAAGAGAGTCCCCTGGGCAACATTGGCCTAAATGAAGACTCCGGCCCAATCCTCTATCAAGAAGTCACCACGGGAGGACTTGTCTTCCAACTGGAAAAGTAAGGAGTCTGAACTTTGGGATTCAGGCTCTTGCATTCACAAGCTGTGTGATCTTGGGCAGGTTATTTAATTTCTCTGAGCCTCAAGTTTGTCATCTGCAAGATGGACCCAGAACAGCGTTTGGCATACTGTTGATGCTCCCTCTAAATGGCAACTGAAATGATTTCAACTTTTGCAGTAGAGTGAAAACAATTAAAAACCTTCATGGTGGGACTTTCCTGGTGGTGCAGTGGTTTAGAATCTGCCTGCCAATGCAGGGGACACGGGTTTGAGCCCTGGTCTGGGAAGATCCCACATGACATGGAGCAACTAAGCCCGTGCGCCACAACTGCTGAGCCTGCGTGCCTAGAGTTGTGTTCCGCAACAAGAGAAGCCAGCGCAATGAGAAGCCCGCGCACCGCAATGAAGAGTAGCCCCCACTCGCCGCAACTAGAGAAAGCCTGTGCACAACAATGAAGACCCAACACAGGCAAAAAAACAAATAAATAAATAAATAAATGTATGTATATTAAACAAAAAGACCGTCATGGTGGCCCAGGTTTCCCTATTAGGGAGGAAACTGTCTTGGTTTGTGAAAAGTGCTAAGTTGCTGTGAGGCTAGGCCTGAGGGTGGGTTGTGTCTGCATTGCAGGTGGCAGGAATCTGTGCGGGAGAGCAGGGAAGAGGCAGAGAATTTGCACGGGCTGAGAATTGCACGCGCTGGAGCTGGTAGGTGGCAAACCCTAGTGGCTGGTGTGGCTGAACGTCTTCCTAGAACAAGGATGTCTGAAGATCAATTAGAAACTCTTTGCAGGGTGAGCCATAGGCCCTGAGCCCACCCCTTCCCAGCCAACGCCGTTCCCTGTGAATGACTCAGGAGACTGGAGAAGGGGGTAGTGTGTGGAAAGACATGCTTTCCCCACCTGGCTCTACATGGTGTGGAGGGGAGAAAGCACAGAGGTGCAGGAGGATCCGCCTGCCATGTTAACTCAGTGAAGAGGACTCAGAATCCAAGGGGCCCGTGAGAAGCTCAGATGACCTGGAATTCACAGAAATCTTGGGAGGGCTTTGGACTTTCATGGGACAGGGAATGAGAGGTCCAGGGTCATCTCAAGGCCTAGGAGGCCTCGGTGGACATCTGGGTGGCCCTAAACTCTGAACTCTGAGGGCGGGGTCCAAGCCTCCCCCTGAGTGCACAGTGCAAAGCCCTGTGTTCTGGATATGTGGGCAGGGTGCTGACAATATCCATTGGCTTGAACTGGAGGTTAGTTCTTTATTCATTCATGTATTCATTTATTCATATGAATAAGTGGGCACGCCTACTGTGGCTATATATGTCCAAAAACCCAATGCACACTAATTTAAAGGAAACAAATGAACAGTTTATGTAACAACAGTAATCCATGGTGGTGAATCAAATCTGGCTTTAGGGAAAGCTGGATCCGGGGCTCTAAGAATAGAAGAAGGACCGAGTTCTCCTTCCTTTCATCGGTCCCTCTTTTCAGTCTAATAAGATGGCTGCCAGCAGCTCCAGGGCAACATGAGCTTCCTTATTCCAGAACGAGGGGAACAAGGAGTTTCCCAGAAGCCCCAGTGACAGTGTCTTTGTGAGTCACTGGCTCTGGTGCGGTCACGCGCTTCTCCCTGAACCCGTGGAACGGGATGGTCTGATTGGCTTGGGCTCTCACAGGTTCCCCACAGGCTGAGCCAGAGAAATTATAGAATAAAGTAAATCAGGGGAACCGAGGGACGTAGACAGAGGTGAGCAGGTGCTGGGTGTGGAAGAAGAGCTGTCCGCCACGATCAGTTCACACAACACCCTCGGGCTGCTCCGGGTGCAGCAGAGGGCGGGCTGGACCCTGCGCCCTCCCGGAGCTTATGTTCCAGCGGGGACGTTGACCCTTATCCCAATGGCCCTTCACCTCCCCTCCCTTCTGGCCCGTGTCCAACCCAGAGAGAGGAGTGAAATTAACTGTCCTTTGTTATTGGGACACTTCCTGAGAGCAACAAAGGGCCTTTCACAGGGAGAACATGAAGCAAGTAGATGCAGGATGACCTGGAAGTCACAGAATTTGGTTGTTGAGGTGCCAGATGAAAAATACCCAACAGGTCATGTTGAGAATTTGGAGCTAAAACAGACATGCTCTTAAAGAAAAAAAATCCATATAAGGCCAGCATGGCAGGTACACCTTTTGGAGTGAAGGGCACTGGGCTGAATACTCAGAAACTGAAAACCCATGGAAGGTTCTGCAAAGTCAGCGCTCGGTGGGAGCCAAGTTCTCTTCCAGGCTTCACCCCCACTCTGGCTGGAGGCACCCCTCGGGGAACCAGGGGAGACTGAGGCCCCAGGTACTGGTTCTCAGGCCCACCCCTCTCCCAGCCACCAAGACCACTTCCAGTGCAGAGTTCTAGGCAGAGGGAGCAGCAAGTGGCAAAAGACCATGGAGGAAAAGGGCGTGGAAAAACCAAGGGACAAGGAGCAGAAGGCTGGAGCGGAGGGAGACCCGGCGGGAGATGCGCATGGGTGTGGGCTCGGCCTCATCTTGGAGGAGTTTGGAAGCCAAGGAGAAGAGCTTCATCGTCATCCCGAGAGCCAGGCCGCCCTTGATGGGCATGAAGTGAGGGCGGAGCAGGGGCGGGGAGGGGCTGTATGAGTTGTCCTGGGGCTGCTATAGTACTAATAATTAATAATAGTAATAATAAACAGCTGTGTGGCTTAAAACAAGAGAAATGTACTCCTTTGGAATTCAGAAAGTAAGAAGTCTGAAATCAAGGTGTCAGCAGGGTCATGCTCCCTCTGATGCGTCTAGGGAAA
>NW_006791294.1:1214996-1230733 GCF_000442215.2 Lipotes vexillifer
GGAAAGATCCTTCCCGGCCTCTTCCAGCTTCTGGGGGTTCCCGCCGTTCTTGCTGTTCTTTCGTCTGCATCTGTATCACTCCCATCTCTGCCTCCGTCTTCACATGGCTCTCTTTTATGTGTGTCCCTGTGTGTACTGTCCTCTTATCAGCACCAGTCATTGGTCTTAGGGTCCACCCTAATCCAGTATGATCTCATTTTAACTAATTTAACTGCAAAGACCCTATTTCCCAAAAAGGTCATATTTGAGGTTTCAGGTGGACATGAGTTTGGGGGGACACTTCATAGTGGTGGTCTGATACGATTTTCACGTGGCACAAGGGACTCCAGAAGCACGAGGAATGGATTGAAGGAGGCCAGTGTGGAAGTAGGAGGCCAGCTTGGTGGGCAGGAGAGAGGTGGAGGGAACCTGGGCTAGGATGGGGATGGTGGCGATGGGGGGAAGTGGATGGAGTCCAAAGATGCTTGGGAAGCAGAATCAAGAGGACTTGGTGATGGACAAGATGTGGGCAGAGGGAAAGGGAGATTGTAAGAATATGCCCCAGGTTTCCGCGTGGCTGGTCTGTTTCATTATCAGTGAACCCAATTTGGTGAGACATAGGGTAGGATACGAAATAGACATGCAGAAGGGAAAAAGGAAAAAAAAATTAAAAGAAAGAGAAGATGGCTTGGGCTTGTTTACACCCCATGAGATTTGCCCACAAGCTGCAGGAGTTCTCTGGGGACACCTCACAACTTCCTGGCTCAGCGCGTGGGCGCCACATGGAAACGCTGATGGCCTAGCAATAGAATAAATAACCCTCCCAGTGAGCTCATCCTAAATTAGGTCTCCCCTCCTTGCTCACTCCAGCCCCTGGACTGGGGAAATTGCTGGCAGTGTGACGGAATGCAGCATCCTGTGGCCCTGGGGCTGGGACTGCCCAGTGCTAGGGGACATGGCCTGACACAGGGGACAGGCGCAGGTGTTCAGAGTCCAGATTTCTGACTTAGAGTGCTGGGAAAGGCCCCAACCTTTTTTTCCATTGCAGTTCCTTTTGGGGATTCCTGGTATCATAGAGATAAGGAACATGATCATTGGAGCCCGGCAGCCTGGGTTTGTCTGGAGTCTGGGTGAGTTCCCTGTGCCTGGGTTAGTAACAAACTATCGTGAACTCGGTGGCTTAAAAACAACAGAAATTTCTACGCTCACAGTCAGCAGGCCGGAGGTCTGAAGTCAGTGTG
The DNA here is from genome assembly GCF_000442215.2 of Lipotes vexillifer. Taxonomy (NCBI): domain Eukaryota; kingdom Metazoa; phylum Chordata; class Mammalia; order Artiodactyla; family Lipotidae; genus Lipotes; species Lipotes vexillifer. Next base: position 1,216,217 of record NW_006791294.1, read on the forward strand.
TCAGGGCTGAAATCAAGGTGTGGGCAGGGACTGCTCCCTCTAGAGGCTCCAAGGGAGGATCCTTGTTTGCCTCTTAAAGCTCCTGGTGGCAGCTGGGGATCCTTGACTTATGCTCACATCACTCCAGTCTTCAAGGACAGCATCTTCAAGTTTCCCGCTGCTGCCCTCTTGTAGGGGTACATGTGATTGCATTTAGAGCCCATTGGGTAATCCAGGATAATCTCCCCAACTCAAGATTCCTAATTTACCTTTTTTTTTTTTTTGGCTGTACCATGCGGCTTGTGGGATCTTAGTTCCCTGACCAGGAATCGAACATGTGCCCCCCTGCAGTGGAAGCGCGGAGTCTTAACCACTGGACCGCCAGGGAAGTCCCTCAAGATCGCTAATTTAATCACATCTTTTCCCATATAACATCCAGGGATCAGGACCTGATATATTTGGTTGGGGGTGGAGGGTAGCTTTATTCTGCCTGCTACAAATTCCTTCACTTACAGTCTGCATGGCAAGTTACTTTTCTCTCTGTGCCTCCGTTTCCTCATGTGTAAATAGCAGAGACTCTGCTTTTAATGAAAGAACCCCCAACCTTTAGGTGGCCACAAAGTCATTGGAATAAAGACCGCATTTCCCAGGGTCCCTTGCAGCTTGACGAGACCATGTGCCTAGGCTCTAGCCAGTGGGATGTGTGTAATCTCTGGGCAGTGTCCTTCCCCTCCTCTTTCTTCATGCTTGCTGGTCAGGAGTTGGATGTGGTGGCTAAAGAACTGGAGCAGCCACTTGGGGCCAGGAGGTGAATTTGGGAGGTGCTCGTAGGTGCTTATGAGGATTGAATAAGGGGAGCATATTTCTTTCTCCTCCCACTTCCCCTCTACCCCTTGTTCGTCCTCCTCTTCCACCATGAATATTTCTCTCTTTCTCCTCCTGTCCCCCATTTCTCCCCTCTCCCTCTTCCCCCTCCTTTCCCGCTTCCTTCCCACCCCCCACCCCACATTCTCTTCTTTATTGTCACCGCTGCTGCTTTAGTTCTGAGGCTCCTGGACTCGCGGGTGACCTTGGCCACTACACTCAGCCCTCTGACCCGCTGAGTGTTGGGGATCTTTGCCTGGAATGCCTATCTAAGCCACACCCACAGCTTGTTTCTTTAGTCATTCTTGATTGTTAACACAAACAAGCAGGGACTAAGCAAGCTGCTGTGCTGGGCGCTTGACATACCTGCTTTCCAAACTTTGCAGCAATTACTTTGTAAAATGATCATGATGTGAGGGATCGTGTTATCTTCACGAAAGTCCTATAGCTGTCCCAGTGTTACAGGTGAAGAGGTTGAGGCTCTGAGCCTCACAGTTTCACAGCTGGAGGGGGCGGAATCAGGAGTCCACCTGCTCCTGTGCTCTGAGCCATGGCACTGCATCCTTCCATGGTAGTTTACAGACCCCTGATAGGGGACTGGCCAGTAAGGGAGACCAAGAGAAGAAAGATCAGCCCTGCCCTTGGGGAATTCCTCATGGAGTGGGGCATCCTGGCTTGGGGAGGTCCCTTGGGGTCAGCCCCTGAGGTGGTTTCCTGGAGAAGGTAATATATGAACTGAATCATGGGGAGAGGGTGGGGGTGTGTACAGAACAGTGCTCTGTACTTGGGGTCACCCCTGAGGTGAGCTCTGGGGTAGCGGGATCAGGGTGTGTTGGGGAATCAGGAAGTGGATAGTTTGTTCTGGGGATGGGTAAGGGTTTTGAGTCTGGGCAAAGTAGTGCTTCCTGCTTTCAGTGAGAGATCTATAAGTTTCTTCCTTTTTCCACCAAGAAATTTGTTTTCATTATATTAGCATAACACATATTTATTGGGAGAAAATTTGGAAAATACAGGGAATCATAGAGCAGACTTCTCCACCTAAGCGTTCACTGCTGTCAATTTATTTTTATATTTTGGGACTTCCCTGGTGGTGCATTTATTAAGACTCCACGCTTCCAATGCAGGGGCCCCAGGTTCAATCCCTAGTCAAGGAACTAGATCCCACATGCATGCCGCAACTGAGGAGCCTACCTGCTGCAACTAAGACTCAACGCAACCAAATAAATAAATATTTATTTATTTATTTATTTTTATACCTTTTTTTTTTTTTGGCCACGCTGGCACGTGGGGTCTTAGCACGGCTTGGCCATGGTTCGACCAGGGATCGAACCCACACCCCCTGCATTGGAAGCATGGAGTCTTAACCACTGGACAGCCAGGGAAGTCCCCACTGCTGTTAATTTATTAGTGGCTGTGCTCACCCTCACGAGACCTTCCAATGCCAGGCACCCTGCTGCCTGCTTTCCACACAGGGCAACTTCTTGCTGTGTCCTGACATGGTGGATGGGCAAGGGGCTCTCTGGCCTCTTATAAGGGCACTAATCCCATTCATGAGGGCTCCACCCTCATGACCTTAGCACCTTCCAAAGGCCAAAGGCCCCACCTCCTAATGCTGTCTCACTGGGGGTTAGGATTTCAACATGAATTTTGGGGGGTGGGGTGGGACACAGACATGCAGTCCATAAAAAGTTCCACTCAAGACCCCTCCTGCTACCCTTTTATAGCCATGGCCACCTCCCACCCCTGGCAACTGCTAATCTGTTCTCCATTTGTATAATTTCGTCATTTCTAGAATGTTATATAAATGAAATTACATGGTATATAACCTTTTGAGACTTTTTTTTCACTCAGCAGAATGCCCTTGAGTATTCTTCATGTAATTTTGCATCCCACAGCATGACTGTATTCAGTTAGATGAATAGATCATAACGTATTTAACTAACCCCCTCCTACTACTTAGTTTACTTCCATTTAAAAGTATTTTGAGTTGTGCTGTGGCAAATATCCTTGAAGCCGTGTATTTGCTTATATAAAGTATTTGCTCATATAAAGATTTGTTTCTGAAGACAGATTTCCTGCTTTGGACTTGCTGAGTCACGCATATTTGAAAAAACATCTCTCCTAATTGGCCAGTATAAGTGATGTCCTAATTTTCACCCCTTCCACTGATGTGGGAGACTCTTTGGGTCCCTACACCCTCACCTTCTTTCTTAAGGAGAAAGCTCTTGTTCTCTTAAGCTCATCTCAGGTCTGGGGTTGCTAAATATGGACAGGAAGGGACCAGAGCAGAGAAGCAGCCAGAATATCAGCAAGGGGGCCCCGAGGTCAAAGGGCGAGGTGGTGGGGCTCTGGCCCTGGTGTGGGCTCAGTGGTAGAAGTGTCCCAGTTTGATGAGAGTGCGATGCTGCTCTACCAGTAGGACACAGGGAAGTTGGGGGGTGCTTTCTATGCCTGATGCCCTCCCAGCCTCTTGGTGCTCTTGTCCCATTTTAACGAGACCACCGACATGTAGGGGTCACAAACACAGGTTCTTAGGGGCCAGATGGATCGTGGAAATGGTGATGTAAGAAAAACATGCTCTCTCCTTTCTCCTGAGACACATGACCCTATGCTCCAGCAATCTTCCTCCCTCTCCACTCTTTGACAGATGTAAGAGTACAAGAAATATTCTCTTTTCCTCTTAACTGGCACCAACGCAATACACTGTAGCCTCGGGGCTTTGCTCTTGCTGGCCCCTGCACCTGGCATGCTCTTCCCCAGAGGTCCCCGCTCACCCCTCACCTCCTGCAGGATTCCCCCAACGTCACCATCTCAGGGAGGCCTTCTTCGCTCCCCCCGCCCCCCAGCACTCCTGGCCCACTTTCTCTGCTTGATTTTCGCAGTAGCATTCATCACCATCCACAGTCTGTACGTGTCGTGCATTTATATTCTTTTTGCCTGTTTCCCCCCACAGTTTTGTTATCTTGTTCCCAGCCGTATCCTCAGTGCTGAGAACAGTGCCTGACTCATGGTACGCACTTGGAACATCTTGTTGAATGAATGAGTGAATGAATGAATGAGTGAACTAAGAGATAAATGAATGAACAAATGAATGAGTGAGTGGATGAAAGATGAAAGAAAAGAATGAATGAAAGGAAGGAAGGAGGGAAGGAAGGAAGGGAAGAAAGAGAAAGAAAGGAAGGAAGAAAGAAAGGAAGAAAGAGAAAGGAAGGAAGGAAGGAAGAAAGAAAGAAGCTAACTCACTCTAGCATAGGTTAAACCACGCTGGTCCGTGGCACCTGGCAGGCTGTGAACTTTAGACTCCTGAACGAAAGGGAGGGGTGAGGCCTGGGGTAAGCCGATGTGTTGCCGTCTAAAGGAAGCACCCGCTGTTCCACTCCAGCCCACTGCTGCCTGGTCTTCAGTTTTTCAGGACTGAGTGAACGATCTCAATTTAAGTTACCATACCAGATAAAATTGCCAATATTCGAGCATTTGGGGCCTACAGAAACGGCAATTCCATGTGATCCAAACAATACACAGAGCTTCCCTGGTGGCACAGTAGTTAAGAATCCATCTGCCAATGCAGAGGACATGGGTCTGATCCCTGGTCCGGGAAGATCCCACACGCTGTGGAGCAACTAAGCCCGTGCGCCACAACTACTGAGCCTGTGCTCTACAGCCCGTGAGCCACAACTATTGAAGGCTGCATGCCACAACTACTGAAGCCCGTGCGCCTGGAGCCTTTGCTCTACAAGAGGAGCCACCACAATGAGAAGCCCGCGCACCGCAACAAAGAGTAGCTCCCGCTCGCTGCAACTAGAGAAAACCCGCGCGCAGCAATGAAGACCCAACACAGCCAAAATAATAATAATAAAAAAATAATAAATATAATTTAAAAAAATGTTTAAAAACAAACAGTACACAATTCCTCCCAATTTCAGTTGCTGCCGACATGTTTTCAACCACATTATTCACCACAACAAACCCACTGCTTGGGCTAAAGGGACACGTCTCTGAGCTGGGTTCTCCCAGGACCACCAGTCTGCAAGCTGCATAAAGGCTCTCAGTAGCTAGTGTCACCCCCAAAAGAAAAGCATCAGCTCTGCCTGGGTCCTTGGGTTCCGCAGAGAGCGGCTGGGCCAACAGAAATGGAGAGGTGGGGGAGAAGGGAAACGTGGAGGAATCCCCCCTCCTCCATGTAACAACTGCAGACCCCTGCGAGAAGCCTCTTCTCAGGGAGGGGCTTCGCCCCCCAGTGGGTCTCCCCGAGCCACGTGGGGCGGCCCCAGCTTTCTGGGCCCGACCTGAGTCCCTTCTTGCTCCTGGGTGTGATTTCGTCAGGTGGCAGGAGCGTGTCAGTGATGGTGCTGCCTGTCATCAGATGCACAGATGTTCGAAACTCAGAAAGCTGCTAAAGAGGCTTCTAGGCAATCGAGGGGGGTTGGGTGGGGAGAAAAGAAGCTTCTGGAAATAAAACAAGCCAGTCACCGAGGGCAGTGTGCTGGGGCCTTGGTGGGATTGAAGAGTGGTGCTGCCTGTGGGAAGGGTCAGGTCAGCACGGCCCTCCCCTTGGAGCATGTGATGGGGCAGTGCTGGCTGGGCCCAGGACGGGGCGCAACCTGCCCCTAAGTCCAGTCGGGAGGCCCCCTCCCACCCTGCCAAGTGTCCCAGGGTCTCCCATCCCTTTGGGTCGGACACAGCCTCCACGTGCTGGCAATTCATCCCACCATTCATTCACTTACCGTCTTATTCAATTTTCAGCTCCTTTGCGCTAAACGTCTACCACGGTTCTGGGTGCTGCGGAGACAGCCGTGAGCAAGGGGCAAAGCACTGGTGGCCCGGCTCCTTCACTGAGTGGAAAGTAAGTCAACAAGTGACATGCAGTGCAAGGCTGGGGCTGTGGAGATGCTCACCCCAGTGCAGCCACCGCCTGCCTTGCTCCCGCCCTCTCCATCTCTCCACAAACACCATCATCTCCTTTTCTCTTTTGCCACAGACCACGAAGGTCCACACGACAAAGCCCACGTTATTCACAACCGAACCTGGCTTCTATTTCTGGAACACTGGAGAGTGGATGCTCTTGACGGGCACCGGCTGCTCCAGGTGAGGGGAAGACTTTGCCGTTCCAGGCAGGGCTGTGGGGTGGGAAGGGGAAGGGGAGCGGTTCTTACCTCCTCATCAGGAAGGTTGGAGTTTTCTGACACAGCAAAGAAACAGCAACGATTGCAAATCAGTTAGGCGTTGTACTTGTACAGGTGGAAGGTTTCTGTCCTGCCATGCGTTTATGGCCATTTGGAATCATGCATTTTCTTGTTAATATATCTGTCTTCTCCGCTTGCTTGAAATGATCAAACTAACAGTTATTGGCTGCTTCAATGTGTTGCATTATGTGTATTTACTCATTCAAGACTCAGAACACCTTATGAGCTAGGGTCCATCGTCATCTCCTGTTTGTAGTATGGGAAATTCAGGCGCAGAGAGGTTAGGTAGGATGGCCAAAGACACACAGCTAGAAAGAGGAGGGGTCTGGGATTTGAACTTAGAACCAAGGTCCTATGTTCGTAATTTCTATCCCAAGTTGCTTTGTCGGCGAGTGAAGGCAGGGACCATGCCTGCTTGTTCAGCATGGGGTCCCACAGCATCTGGCTTGGAGTTGATGTTCAGTACCTATTTGTGGAATGAATGAATGAATGAATGCACCTTTACCAGGATGGATGGTGCCTACTTCTGTGAGGGGCTATTGGGCTGCCTGTATTGTGTTTTTTTTTTTTGGTTGCGCCGGTTTTTAGTTGTGGCAGGCGGGCTCCTTAGTTGCGGCTCCAGGGCTCCTTAGTTGCGGCCTGTGAACTCTTAGTTGCGGCATGCATGTGGGATCTAGTTCCCAGACCAGGGATCAAACCCAGGCCCCCTGCATTGGGAGTGCAGAGTCTCACTCACTGGACCACCAGGGAAGTCCCCTGCCTGTATTGTTTTTGTTCTAATTCACGTTTGGCAAGTGGATAGCTCTTGGCACGTGGAAGTTACTCAGAAAATGTCCACTGACTGGATGAATGACTGAGGGAGAGAGTGAGTGACTCTGAAGTTGATGAGGCCAAGAGGCAAAAAGGGAGAGAGGGAGGGACTGAGCCCAGACATGCATTTGCCCAGGCCCCAGTCTTGGTTTTCTCCTCGTTGGACCACTGCTATTGTTGTTTTGCTGTTCCTGTTGTCATGAATCTGGACCTTTGCTTTGCTTCTTTCCTGTATCCTCTGCGTCAACATCAGGGGATCAGGGCGTTTGGACACCTGGATGGCATCAGGATGTCCCTGTGAGCGCTGGGTTTTTGTGGTGGCAGAGTTCAGCAGACCTCACAACATCCCAGCAGCTCTGGGAGAAGCCCCAGCTGTGATGTCCAGGACTTGAGGCGGGATACAGGGCCCATGGTAGACGTTGAACACTCCTGCTGCCTTTTGTGGATTCTCAGTTCCTGGTGTGTGCGGGTGCTCAGCCGGTGGCTGCCGGGTGTGCATCCAGGCCTTCACGAGTACACTCGTGCATTCCCTCGTTTGCTGCATTCGGCCCGGTTACCTGCCGTGAGCCCTGGCCTCGCCCCCTCCCAACACTGTGAGCAAGTTAGTCCCAAAGTGCTGTGAGCTCAGTGTCCTTATTGGTAAAACACAGACTGTAACTGTCCCTTTTTTGCAAGATGATTGTGGGTTAAACAAATTAAGGCAGTAAAGCTACAAGAACAGAGCAAGGCCTACAGGAGACCCTTAACAAATGGAAAGACACAGGTCTCTGCAGGTGTATGGGCATCAATTCACTTACAAATGAGGCCAGTGGTATCTCCAGGAGACTCATGAGTTTTCAGATGAGACCCAGTTGGGTTGGGATGGAAAAGAGAGAAGGAATTTTTCCACCCTCATCTTTGTATTCACTTTATTTTCTAAGAAAAGTGTGCTGTCTCATGAGAAAAGCAGAATGGGGTGACTTGGTGTTAATTTTGGAGATTTCTCTTATTCGTTAATCTTTCACTAACAAGTGTAGTCCAGGGCAAATCCCTAACAATTCTGGGATTTGGGAAGAAAAGACAAAGCCATTTGTGGGCCATTCTGGTTCTCTTCTGCAAAAATTCTCAAGCCAGAGCAGCAGGGCAGGGTGGTGCGGGGAGAATCCTGCCTTTGGAAGAACATGTGGGAACCCAGAGTCATGTGTGGAGCCGGGATGAGAAGACTTGATGCTGGTAAGCGCACAGGTTGTCCTAGCATGGGCTTGGGTGTGAGTTCTGGTCTTTTCCAACAAGGAAGAGAATTTTTGCCTTCATTTGGGTGTGGCTGAGTGGCTAAAGGGGCTAGGGCCTGGAGTTACCTGCCAAAGAACAGTCTCAATGTGTGCATTTCTCCAAGCATTGGCCAGATCCATAACAATGGACATCATGCATTCATCCATCACTTTGTTCATTTATGACATTTATTATAGAATAAGTGGGAATATCAGATAAGGTGTCTGAAAACAAAGAAATCCCTTGTGGTTCTACCACTCAATTTATTTTATTTTTTATTTTTATTTATTTTATTTTTAATTTTAAAAAAATTGACGTACAGTTGATTTACAGTGTTTCAAGTGTACAGCAAAGTGACTCAGTTATTCTTTTTCATATTCTTTTCCATTATAGATTATTACAAGGTATTGAGTATAGTTCCCTGTGCTACACATTAGGCCTTTGTTGTTTATCCATTTTATATACAGTAATGTATATCTGTTAATCCCAGATTCCTAATTTATCCCTCTACCCCCGTTCCCCTTTGGTAACCATAAGTTTGTTTTCTATGTCTGTGAGTCTGTTTCTGTTTTGTAAATAAGCTCATTTGTAAGTGTTATCATGATATTTGTCTGACTTACTTCACTTAGTATGATAATCTCTAGGGCCATCCATGTTGCTGCAAATGGCATTATTTCATTCTTTTCAATGGCTGAGTAATATTCCATTGTATACATGTACCACATCTTCTTTATCCATTCATCTGTCAATGGACATTTAGGTTGCTTCCATGTCTTGGCTATTATAAATAATGCTGCTATGAACATTGGGGCACGTGTGTCTTTTTGAATTAGAGTTTTCGTCTTTTCCAGATATATGCCCAAAAGTGGGATTGCTGGATCATATGGTAGCTCTATTTTCAGTTGTTTAAGGAACCTCCATACTGTTCTCCACAGTGGCTGCACCAATTTACATTCCCACCAACAGTGTAGGAGGGTTCCCTTGTCTCTGCCACTCAGTTTAAATCAGCTACATTTGCATGCATTTCCCTAAGTGGTGTAGCAGGGCCATTAGGTGTTTAGAAAGGACATGGGAAAACAAAGCCATGTTATCACCAGGCGGTGTTTGATGGGGCCATTAGCACACAACCACGAAGGTAGAGACCCCCAGCCTTCACCTCCTGGCCGGTCAGAGGCGTCGTGCGGTCCAGGGATAAAAGCATCCTGCCAGCTCCCACTGCTCCAAGCCAGGAAGCTGGGGTGTTCTTGGGAAGTTCGGGCATGGGTACCAAATGGATGTCCCAGGAACAGTCCAGTGAGGAAATAACCATCAGGGACACTGACCCCATCCTGCCTTGGCAGTGAAGGGGGGTGAAGTTCTGCTGGAGGTGCCCCACCATCATCCTCCCTGTGTCCGTGCATGCCAGCCACCAGCACCTGCATTTCTCTGCCCAAGGGCTTCCTGTGGTAACCGTGGGAGGTTTGCCGTTCTTGGGGCCGGCTGAAGTATTGGGAGTTGCTGCGCCCTGGGAGCGGTCCTCAGCCAGTGACCCACAGGAATGGTGCATGAGTCCCTTCCAGTGGGCCGGCGCCCAGTCCCCCCAGCACCGTTGAGCTCCAGCCACTCAGACACTCGGGTGGTAGCTGGTGACACTTCCTGTGCTGGCTTCCCTCACTTCCCACCCTCCACCAGGTCTTCTGTGGACGCACCTCCCAACCAGATCCCTCGCATTCAAATCCTTGCCTCAAGGTCTTCTTCTAGAAGCCCACTGTCTGCCCACACAGCACGTAGGCAAGGAAGACAGATGGTAAAACCCATACTGGTGACCAGTGCTTTAAATGGAGGCCCAGGGAGCAGTGGAGAGGCTATGGGGACTTAGCCTAGAAGGAAACAAATACCTCTGTTTGGGATTCTCAAAAACAGATTCTTGCTGGGAACTTTTCTAACATGCAGGAGACTTTTAGAGGAACTCAGAAACATTTACCCAGCAGTTCCTCTGTACCAGACGTTGAGACACAATACTGAGGCCGAAAAAGCTTGGTCTCTCTCATGCAGTTCATGATACAACTGGGGAGACGTTGATCAAATGATCCAAGGAATAAATGTGCTGTAACACATGGTGGGAAGGAGAGGTGAGAGGTGCTCTGGCTGCTTTTAAAGGAGGTTTTGACCTAGTCGGCTCCGAGGAGTGGAGCTCCAGAGCACGGGGAGGCTTTGACCAGGTGCAAAGGGAGGGACCAGTGTTCCAGGCAGAGGGCCTGGCGTGTGCAAAAGCACAATAGCGGGGGGACGTGTGCTGGAGAAGATGCACGGGGCCAGCGAGACGAGCTCACAGGGGACGAGACTGGGAAACGCCGTCTACGGCCATTCAGGATTTTACCCTGGAGTCTTGGAGGCTGTGAAGCCAGCGACCGGGCTTTAGCTAACATGATTTGCGTGCTGAAGAGATCACTCTGGCTGCTGTATGATCCACTCAGAGTTTATCTAAAGATTCCCTCCCGTCCCCTCCCCGCCTCTCCCGCCCACTAAGACCCTTGGACTGGAACCAGGGAGCAGGAAGGCTGGTGTTCGCCACGATAGAAATGACTGTCGTTCCGTTTGAACCAGCCCAGCACACGGTGGTTCTTGTCTTGCCAATTACCTTGCCGTTTCCAAAAGCACGTTCACGCTGGAGGAATGAATGGGGCTGGTGCGGCTTTATATAACAGTTGGATGTCCCTCGCGGCTGGAAAATAGTGCTCCTGTCAGACGATAAGCCCCAAAGAACACGCCTTGGATCTGATAAACAGATGCTGGCAAATGGGAGGTTTGAAGGCAGTGCCAAGCTCTGTGGTTTGGACTGGCCCTACGAGTGAAACAATCGAAGCAGCTAACCATCTGCAGGAGGGGAAAAAGTAGGGGAAATTCAGCCTGAGACAAAGAGGCAGTGTAGGAGGCGTAGGGCCCGCAGCGTGCACGGCTCTGCCATGTTACCACAGCCTCGCAGGCTGCCACCAGCCCACCCAGCGGGACGCCATGGTTGCAGGGCCCGTCGACCATCCTGTTCATCCACCAATGTTCCTTCCTGCGGCACCTCCTTTGAAAGTAAAGGGGTGGGGTTGGGTTACGCGGGTGGGCATGCGAAGGAAGACTGTGGACGATCTGTAGAGAGCTCTTGGAGCCCATGCGTTGTCCTTCATGTTTGATGATGTGGCTTAGAAGCTGTAAAGCCTTTACTTGTTTTGCCATGGATGGCTCTGAACCGAGCTGGGCAGATTCCCTCACCCAGTGTGGCTCGTGACCACGGACCATCTACCAGAAGCCTGGCTGAGGTTCCAATGCGGTGGGCCTGGTAGGAGGTCGTGGAACCACATAGAGAGCCCACTTGGGCATTCGTTTCGGACAACATCTACTGTTTGGAGGAACAGAGGGCAGGGCCCATGTCTGTCAACCAGCTCCACTCCTCCAGGGCTCACATAGTAAGTCCTCAGACCAACAGCTCCTATGTCCTGGATAGAAATGCAGAATCTCAGACCCTACCCGAGACCAATCGAATCAGAATCTGCCTTTTCACAAGATCCCCAGGTAATCAGCAGGCACATTATAGTTTGCAAAGGGCGGGTCTAAAGGGTATCAGTAAGTGGTCCATTATTAGAAGCAGTTTTTCTGTGCCAGGTATTGTGTTTTCCATACTTCATCTCATTTCATCCTTAAAATCACTGCAGGGGACAGAGGGAAACTAAGATGCAGGTGAGGACACGGGGGCTGGGTGACGTCCAGTCTTGTGCCCAAGGTCATACAGCTGGTAAAGGGTGGGGTCAGGTCTGGGTGGCCACTGCTCTCCTGCTCCCTTCAAGAGAGCCTAGCTGGACGCTCTCCATCCATGGCTTGGCAAACCTAGATCTCCTACCCAGAATCCTTCCTCTGTCCGGTGCCCAAGCCGGCTCTTCACCTGCTGTGGTCCCATGGCCTCCTGCACAGAGCAGGGCCTCAAGAAACGTCTGTGGAATGATGGAGACTGTGCTCCAGACAGCTGAGTGAAATGGTGAACAGCCTGGGCATGGACAGAGAGACTCACATCTAGAAAGACCTCGTCTCAAGCAAATACTGGCTCCGGTGATGTTAGGGTGCACACCCCACACTCCCACTCCTGTAAACTCCCTATCCTACTGTGAAGGCCGGGCTGGGTGGAGGGCCCCGTGCTTATGTGTCTGTACACATTATACACAGTAAGAGCCGTAGAAGGCAGCTCAGTTGAAAGACAGAAAGGGTGTTTTTTTTTTTTCTTTCATTTTTAAATGTAAAAGCCTGGTGATTGTTGGAACAGATTTTGGCCTGGATTTGACATGGCATTTTTTTAAAACTTTTTTAATTTCACTTCCACTAGGGGCTTAAGTTGTTGGGTTTGGGCAAGAACTAGGCAGGCAGCTGTGGCTACTTGCCTGCCGGAATTTAATCTTCTCTCTTTTGTGTGTGATGGCGACCCACAAGGCCCCGGTTAGGTGCCACCATCGCTTAAAACAGAGATTCCGTTTCAGGGGCCCATGAGCCTTGTGGTGATGCACTTACTGGACAGGCAACCCCAGTTGGCACTGGACAGGCAGCCATGAATGCTTGAAGGCCTGCTTCTGGGCTGAGGAGATGAATGAAGCAATCTAGCTATTCCGTCTCTTTCTCTCTCTCGCTCCCCGATTCCTCTCTGATCCTTAATATCTTACTTCTTTGGCTTGTCAGCTTTTAAGGAGAGGCAAGTAAACTAATCCCTTTGGGAATAGATGTCAGGTCCTTATTCCATCATGCTTTTTTAGCCCAAACACCCAAATTTAGTAAAAAAAAAAAAAAAAAAAAAAAATTCTAGGGCAGGACTTTAAACTTCTAGAAGAGATTAAATTTCATCTCTATCGCATTTTTCCAAATGCCATATGCAGGTTTGCGAAATCCTGGGATACCCATTGTAACTGCAACCCATTCTGGTCTAGGATTTAGGAAAAGGCAGGGCCAAGTTCAGATCTTTCATTTATTCATTCATTCAACAAAGTTGCTACGTGCCCAGTACTCTTCTGGGCTCTGGGATTCTGGGTCCCTGCTCTGTGGAATCTCCATTCTTAGAGACAGACACTAAATACATGAATAAACAAGGCAGTTTCAGACCCTGATCAGTGCCACAGGACAATACAATGGACACTGTGTTGGGGGCATGAGGGTGGGGAGGGTACTCTTAAATGGGGTAGTCAGGGAGGGCCTCTCTGAGGAGGTGACACCTAAGCTCAGATCTGTGTGGCCAGAGAGAGCTGGGGAATGTTCCTCAGGCTGAGCCTCCAGGCTGCCAGAACAGCAGAGGCAGAGGCCCCAAGGAAGGAACAAGCTTGGCTTGTTAGGGGAACAGAATGAAGGCTGCTTCCAGGGAGAGAGCAAGGACTTGAGCCTGGAAAGGGCTGCAGGGACCAGACCCCATTTGCGGGGCCCAGCAGGCCCCAGGGCGAAATTGGATTTTTATCTAAAGTGCTTTGGGCGTGCCATGATCTGATTTAGGGTTTAGAAGACCCCTCTGGCTGCTGTGTTGAAATGGACAAAAGTGGGAGCCCAGAGGTTGGTGAGGAGAGTCAGGTGGTCTCAGGGGTGGAATGATGGGGCATTGAGCTCAGCCGGTGGGGACACTGTACAGGGAGAGATGCCCCAGATGGGCAGCCTTTCCCCACCTGTAACTGCCTCTTTCCAGCAAACCATGTTTCTTCCACATTAACAACAACAGAACCCTGACGCCTGTGGGACTCTGGCAGGAAAAACAGAGCTCCACTGCGTTAGTGCATCAGACACATGAGGGGCGAATCCCGAAGGAGGGTCAGGGTAACACAGTCATAATTTCCTTGCATTTCTTCATCATCTCTAACTCATAGACACAATCTCAAGAAAGAAATACACTCATTTATTTACTTACACCTTGTCTTGTTACAAAATGATAGACTCTCTAAACAGAGCCATTACAGAGAGGAAATCATCTTTGTGTGTGTGTGTGTGTGTGTGTGTGTGTGTGTGTGTGTGTGTGATGTATGTGTACTTTATATTACTGAGTGCCTATATATATGCCAGGCACTGAGCTTAAGCTCTTTATTACCTTACTTAATCCTCTCACCAACTCTAGAGATAGGAACAATTATTATCCTCATTTTAGGCTGCTGGGGGTTATGAAACTAGCCCCAGATCACACAGGTAGCACCAGGTAGGAAGGCATTCAAACCCACGGTCCATCTGTTTCCAGAGCCGATGTTCTCATCATTGTTCTCTACTGGTTCCACCATCTGCTGGGCAAAGCCTGGGAGCCTTGGTTTACTAATTGGCTACTAGAAAGGCTCTTTTGCACAGGGTGGATTTTGTCTTTTTGTTCCAGCTAATCACCCATGCTCTAAAAGTAGAAGTCTTTTGTCCATATTGGAGGCAGTACCTTGGGCTGATGGGAAAAAGTTTTCCTGCT
>NW_006791294.1:1230743-1255721 GCF_000442215.2 Lipotes vexillifer
CCCAATACGTTGAATCCCTTGCCGCCAGATCAGAGGATGCCACTTCCCCATACAGAGTTCAAGACAGTCCTTTCTGTGGTTTCTGAACCCAGCTCATTGTTGCGGATGAAATCTCTGCAGATGAGAGCAGTGTTTTCAAATGAGTCATACTCATCATGGCTCATGGAATCTATTTAGTCGTTTGTGACAAGCAATTTTAAAAACAGGAATAGAGAGCTCGCTTTGGCAGCACACATACTAAAATTGGCACGGAACTTCCCAGGCGGTCCAGCGGTTAAGACACTGTGCTTCCACTGCAGGGCGCGTGGGTTTGATCCTTGCTCGGGGAACTAAGATCCCGCATGCTGTGCAGCGTGGCCAAAAAACAGAAAAATATAAAAATAAAATAAAATAAAATTGGCACGACACAGAGAACGTTAGCGTGGCCCCTGTGTAAGGAGGACATGCAAATTTGTAAAGCATTCCATGTTTAAAAAAATTAAATTTAAAAAAGGAATAGAATAGAAAATATCAGTATCGGGGTACCTCTCTCACAGTAAGGGAAATACTGTTTGTTAAACTTTTCTTTTAGTTTATGTGCACTAGGTCACAATTTTGTGGAGGACTTAAACATTTGAGAGCCACTGAATCAGTGTTGTTGGAAGATCGTGCACCTGGAGAAAATACACTTTACCACTCGTGGGTCTTGTACCTTATCTACACCAGTCGTTTCAACTTACAATGTTAAGATATCAGAGAGTCAAGAGCAATGTTAACAGGCTCCAGTCTACCTGTCCCACCTCCTCTCTGAGGATAGGGCTGGTTTTGTCAAGGACTGATCCAGGCGGCAGCCCAGAGGGAAGTCTTTCCATTGAAATCTGGGTAATGCGTTTCAATTCTGATTTCACTGTTTCAATTTCAGATTATAATCGATGGGAATGACAGTGTTTAAAGATAGTGACTGTCTTTTGAGTACTTCCTATCCACTAGGAATTTCCCATGTTGCGTCTCATGAAACTCTCATGGCAACCCTATGAGGTATAGGTTCTATTCTTATTCCTAATTTACTGAGACTCAGGTGGTAGAAATCACTTGCCCACGTGTGTGAGTCAGGAATTGTTTGGTTGCAAGTGGCAGTAACTGACAAGACCAGGGTCCTCTGGCTTTAGGCACTGCTGGATTAAAGAACTTGGATAAAGCCAGGAATCTCTCTTTGTCTCTTAGTTCCGCTTTCCTCTGTGATGGCTTCATTTCATATAGTCTCTTCTGTATGGTACCATATAGTCCTAGGCAACTTGGGCTCATGGTCTACCATTTTACACTCCAGCACCTCTTTTGTGATAGTTGCAGTCAAAGTCCTGTCTTTCACTCCATTTGGCCAATGTGACTCTGTGCTGGGGCCTGAGGGTCAGCCCCACCTGTGCCACAAGGGCTGAGAGATGGGAGGAGTCATTCTATGTATCAGGTAATTTTTGCCTCATCACAAGCCACCCAGAACTTAATGGCTTAAGACAATAACCATGTATTTAGTTCATGATTCTGTGAGTTGGCAATTTAAGCTGGACTCATCTGGGTAATTCTTCTGGTCTCATGTGGGCTCCCTCATGTATTCCAGGGTTGCCTGCAGGTCGCAGGGTTGGCTGGCTCTAGGCTGAGAGGTCCTGCCCTGCTCGTTATGGGCTCCCATCCTCCAGCAGGCTAGCCTGGGCGTGCCCTCAGGGAAGACACAGTGGTCCAAGAAATGGAGTAGAAGAGCACAAAGTCTCTTGAGATTAAGCTTGGAACTGGCACACCGTTACTTCTGGCACAAGTTGTTGAGAGAGGCTCAGAGAGGTGAGGCAGCTGTCTGTGTTCAGTAGTGGAAAGCCCAGAGAATCACGGAAAAAGCCTGACATTGTGGATCTGTGAAACTACCACCTGTCTCTGGAGTTCCCATAATGGATGAAGAAGCCTCATCATTTAGGTCTATGATGGCATGTATTCTCTTAATTGCATCCTGAAACATTCCTAATTAACACACCGGAGTCCCCTGAACAATCGTACCAAAGTCTTTGGTTATGCGAGGCCATGAGCCAGCCAGTGAGAATTCCTTTCCCTGTGTTATGCTTTCTTGGTGCTGCTCAGGGCTTGTTATTCTGCAGGGTTTAGAGAAACAGCTTTTTGGGTTTTATTCCAGAGCCTTCCTCTCTCTAAGATCCAGGCATGTGGCTAGAGCAGGTTTCTCAGTCATGGCCATATTGACATTTGGGGCAAGATAATTCCTTGTGGTGGGGCCGTCCTGTGCATTGTAGGGTGGTTGGCAGCATCCCTGGCCTCTACACACTAGATGCCTCTCTCCAGTTTATGACAACCAAAAGACATCTTAGGGGGTGTAGGTGCGAACAGAAGTATCCCCTGTTGAGAACCACAGAGTTAAGAGGGATAATCTGGAGACAGATTTGAATGCTGCCCACAAAAGTTCCAAGTATCTCTCTCCTTTCACAGTTGTTTCTTTACGTATGTCAGGATGGTCATGCGTAAATTCCCATTCACAGCAGGAAACACTCTCTGGCCAAACGAGCACCCTCGTTACAGGGCCTCACTAGTTCCCCAGAAACACATGGGGGAATTCTGAATCCCCCTGGACCTAGATGGAACCTTGTGAAAGCATTCAGGTTGTTTTTTCCCTGGTTGTTCTCATACTTAGACTGAAATGGGGCCATAACTTGAAAGTTGGGTGATATCCACAGACCTGGCCCAAAATTGGTATAGAGAGCAGGTTGGAATTTTTAGAAATAAGAATATGTTTCCTTGTAAGAGCCCTGGATTTGAGATGAGTTAGGTCGTAAAGACAGGAAGCCGAGCTTATGGCGGACTGACATTTCCAGCACCCAAGTGGGCCTTGAGGATAAAGAGATAAAACGTTTCCAGGACCTCGTTGCAAGGAAGCGTTCCTGGATGAGAGGCCCACAGCCAACCCAGCATCAGCCCAGTCTCGACAAGGGAAACTGGGTGTGTTTGGGTTTTGTCTAACATCTTGGAATGATTAATTTAGTCTTCTGCTCTTAATAAAACCCACCAGCCTTGTGAGGACCTTCCCATCATTACAGACTCTGTTTTGTATAAAATAAATTGGATCCGTTGGCGTCTGATTCATCTACACTGAATGCGGCAAAATAGTGTTTTGTGAGAAATTCTTGCTGTCTCCTAAGCCGGGAGAGGCTTGTCTTTAACAAAGTGCCTCCTTCCCTAGGGAAACAGGAAGTTACAGCGGGCCAAAAGAAAATGAGTTCCAAGCTGGCTGGGTTCAAGTCCAGACTCCACCCCCAAGCCCACCTGCGGGCTCCATGTCTACCTGCCTGGCGCTCTCTCCAGCTCTTGACACCGGCGGGTGGTTAAGCCCCTGTCAACATGGCCCTCCTTTTTGGCCTGGCCTTTCTGGTGTCAACAATGTCCCTGTTCTTATTCAGAGAGAAGGTTCTGTCTTCCCCCTCATCTCTCCTCTTGGCCCCCTCCTTAATCCTTGGAGTGCAAAACTCTGAATGTGTTTTTTCCTCAGATAAATTGAAGAAAGGAGGCAGGTGCCAGAGGTTTCCAGCCAGCACTCCAGTCTTTCTTCCTGGCTTAGGGTTGTTTTATGATCCTTCGGCACAGGTTCCTGACCCAAGAAGCTTCTTGAAGCTTATTTAATTGCAGATGAATGGAAACCCTACGCAAACTGGCTCAGATAAAAGAGGGAATTTGTTGGCTCATATCATTGAAAAGGCCAGTGGCTTCAGGTACAGCTGGATCCAGGATCTAAAAGCAGTCATTCTCTATCTCTCAATTTGGCTTTCCTCTCTTGACTTGATTCTAAGGCAGATTAGCCCTTCCAGGCGATAAAACACCCACCATCAGCTTCACATTTACATCCTATTACTGTAGATGCTTCAAGCAAAATGGATATTGGGCAGGCAAAGATGGCACTGCTATTGGTCGCTACCTACCTGATAGCTGTCCATGCAACTGCTTGTACTTTAAAATAAAAAAAAATCTCTTTATGTTTTCCAGTCTTCCCCAAACTTTTTTAAAATTTTGTTTTTAATTTGGCCACACTGCGTGGCTTGCGGGATCTTGGTTCCCTGACCAGGGATGGAACCTGTGCCCTCAGCAGTGAAAGTGCACTGTCCTAACCACTGGAACACCAGGGAATTCCCTTTCCCAAACTTTAAACAATGAACATGGGTCTAGATACGGATAATTTGGTTGTAAACAACAGACATCCAGTCAAAGTAGCTTAAGCAAAAAATTGTCGTTTTAAGGAATTTAAGGATCACAGTGAGGCCTGACTTTGTGAGAATGGGAAGAAGAAATCAGAAATCTGCTAAGAATCAGCGTGGCATCCCTCTCTCTCCGTGATCTCTGTTTCTCCTTGGGCGTTGACTTCAGTCTCCTCCTGCTCTGCATCTGATGCTTTACTCTTCTATGCTCACTGCAGGACATGGCCACTGCAGGCAGCTCTCGCAGCCGCTCAGAGGTCACTGGAAGCCCATGCTCCCCTCCGATTCCTGGGAGAGAGCATCCGACTGGGCTGGCTTGGGCGAGGGTCCACCCTAAATCCAATCAGCTGTGGCCAGGAGACAGGACACCTGACCTGTGTCCACCCGATAGGCGTGGAAGCTGATTCTCTGAGAAGGTCACGGTCACCTTCCTTCCTGCCACAATGGAAGCGGTATCCTGTTCCTGTCTCAGGCAGACTCCCATGTTGGTGTCCTCGTGTGCATCGCCTTTTTGGAGGACTTCACTCCTGTGGCCTCTGCCTTCGACTCTGGTGTCATGTTTGCTCCCCTGCACCTCCACACCCATCCTGTGTCGCTCCTGTAGACCGTGGTTGCTCAGCCTCTGTACTAGTGACACGTGGATTAATTCTCTCTTGGGGGGACTGACCTATGAATAGTAGGGTGTGGATGGGATCTGACCTCTACGCACTAGAAACCAGTACTGCTCCCCACTCAAGTGTGACAGACAAAAACCTCTCCATGGGCTTCCCTGGTGGCGCAGTGGTTGAGAGTCCGCCTGCCGATGCAGGGGACATGGGTTCGTGCCCCGGTCCGGGAAGATCCCACATGCCGCGGAGCGGCTGGGCCCGTGAGCCATGGCCGCTGAGCCTGAGCATCCGGAGCCTGTGCTCCGCAACGGGAGAGGCCACAACAGTGAGCGGCCTGCGTACTGCAAAAAAAACCAAAAAAACAAAAAAACAAACCTCTCCAGACAGTGCCATGTGTTCTCTGGGTGCGGAGGGCAGAAGCACCCAGGTTGAGAACCTCTGCATAGACCTTCACACATGCCTTGGTCTCACCCTCTTTAAAGGAGCCACCCCCCTTCACCACAGGTTTGCCTCTGTCACTGGGGCATTTTCTGCTCCCTTCATGGCAAAGCGTCTCTAATGAGGGGCTGATCCTCACTGAATCCACTCTTTTCCTTCACTTCTGTCCTTGGATTAAGAAGACGATGGATTAGTAACCAAAACAGCAGGTATAACTTTTTAGTTTTATCTTTTTATTTATTTATTTTTGGCTGCCTTGGGTCTTTGTTGGTGCGCGTGGGCTTTCTCTAGTTGCGGCAGGCGGGGGCTACTCTTCGTGGCGTTGAGCGGACTTCTCATTGCGGTGGCTTCTCTTGTTGCAGAGCATGGGCTCTAGGCACACGGGCTTCGGTAGTTGTGGCATGTGGGCTCAGTAGCTGTGGCTCGTGGGCTCTAGAGCACAGGCTCAGTAGTTGTAGAGCACGGGCTTAGCTGCTCCGTGGCATGTGGGATCTTCCCTGACCAGGGCTCGAACCTGTGTCCCCTGCATTGGCAGGCGGATTCTTAACCACTGTGCCACCAGGGAAGCCCAGGTATACCTTTTTT
This sequence comes from Lipotes vexillifer, assembly GCF_000442215.2. Taxonomy (NCBI): domain Eukaryota; kingdom Metazoa; phylum Chordata; class Mammalia; order Artiodactyla; family Lipotidae; genus Lipotes; species Lipotes vexillifer. The sequence continues at coordinate 1,236,592 of NW_006791294.1, forward strand.
TGTTTTTAAACAGGTCAGTATTTATTTATTATCTTACATGTTTAACAAACATTTTATTGGACTTCCATCAGATTATCAGTAGATCATTAGAATTTCCTCGGTATAGCAATGAAAATCCAAACTAAATTTTTTAGAGTTGACCTCTTTCTAAAGCATGAATTAGTATATAGACTTCGATGATAATAATAATTATTTCCAACTTCAGTTAAAAAGAATAGCTAAAGGTTTTTTAAATTTCGGAAGAAGGTTTTGAATATATTGGTAAATGGTGGGAAGGAGGAGGGAGATTAGGGGAAGATAAAGTTCCCAGAAATCTTTAACTGAGTGAAAAGTCATTTGGCTTTGTATGATTTTGATATTGCATAATAACCACTCAAGAGGCAGTGTGTCTGAATGGGTGGCGCATGTAGAGAACACATGTTTTAATAGTTGCCATGTCAGGTATAACTTTTTAAATAGGAAAAATTGAAGATCATAGATTTAGCCTTACCAATGGTTTAAATTAAAACCTGGATGAATGATAAGAATTATTAATGAAAAACTAAAGTATGGTTGACTCTCGAAATTTAGAAATACAATCTAGGGACTGCCCTGGCAATCCAGTGGTTAAGATTCTGTGCTTCCACTGCAGGGGGGCACAGGTTTGATCCCTGGTCGGGGAGCTAAGATCCTGCATGCTGCACAGTGTGGCCAAATTTAAAAAAAAAGAAAAGAAAGAAATTGATCTAAATTAAGTCTTAAGTTCAACATTGAATACTTGGCATTTTAAATCAATTTTTAAAATATTCTTTTTTCTAATAAATGAAAAGCATATCAGACAAGATTACAATATTTACTTATTTTTTTAAAAAAATTTATTTTAGAGTAGTTTTAGATTTACGGAAAAATTGCAAAGATGGTACAGAGAATTTCCATATATCCCACACCCAGTTTCCCCTTTGGTTAACATGTTAGTTAACATTTTGAATATTAATTGTATATACATTGTATATTTGTTGTAATTAATGAGCTACTATTGATACATTATTATTAAGTAAAGTCCATACTTTCTACAGATTTGTTTAGTTTTTCCTTAGTGTCTTTCTTCTGGTCCAGGATCCCACCCAGGACACTACATGACATTCAGTCCTCGTGTCTCCTTAGGCTCCTCTTGCCTGGTTCAGGTTCTCAGACTTTCTTTGGTTTTGATGACCCTGATGGTTTTGAAGAGTGCTGGCCATGGATTTTGTAGAATGCCCCTCACTTGGGATTTATCTATGTTATAGACTGTGGGGATAGGTTTTAGGGAGGAAGACCCCTGTGGTAAAGTGCCCTTCTCATCACATCACATCAAGGGTACATACTATCAATATGACTTACTGCTGATGGTAAACTCGATCACCTGACCCAGGTCATGTTTGCCAGGTCTCTTCACTGTGAAGTTACCTTTCTTCCTTCTTGACAACCCTTTTCTTAACCTGTCATTGTCATGGGTCTGTAGAGGACCTATGATATAATCTTGCATTTGATGCAAGAAGGCAAAATAGAGCGTCATATCAATTTAAATACCTTTGGAGCAGAGTTTTTTGGTTTAGAAAATAAATAAACAAAAAAACACACCTCTTTTCAAAATATGTGGTTTGCTTAAGGGAAAAAAGCATTCTGTCCAAAGCACTGTTACCGCAAAAATAAAATCTAGAATGAGGTTTAGTTTCTTTTCCATGGTGACAATATTCATATTGCAATGGCTTATCAAAAGAAGTTGATTTCTCTCAAGTTTCCAGTTTTCTAAGTACTGCGAATTTATGGGGGAAAAAAAGTGACCCAGATGGTTGGGGACTCCTGAGTTCTCTGTGGACACATGAAGTGTGCTTTAGTAATAAATGATTGCCTAAACAGACAAGTCCTTGAGCCTTCCTACAATATAACTGGAAGTTTCACTTAAAAACAAATGAATATCCCCATTCCTCACCACACCCCGCTTTTGTCCCCCTAACAACCTGCCAATTGTTTCTCTCTCTCTTTTTTTTTTTTTTTCCTCAAGGAATTTTGGGGCTAAATAAAAATTTACATTCTTCACTTATGGCAGCCAACCTTTTTTCTTTGCTAAAGCCAAATATTGCTTGCTTTAAAAAGGCACTCTGATGTATAAGGAAGGGGAGAATAAGATGAAGGGTAGCACTGTTTTGAAGGGTGTGTTTATGAAAGGAGAATATTGTGCATTGCTGGGTAGCTGGGTTAAGCCTGGAAAGGTGGATTTTGCTGGTAGGAATTTGGTACCCTGATGAGGAGACTGTTTCCCTGGGTAATTTGGTAGTTCCTGTGTAGCTTAGCACACAATGCAAGTGCCCACGTCATAGCTTTACGTGACAGTAGTCTACACAGTGTCTGCACGTCAGCACTCTTCTGGTGAAAGACAGTGATGACAAGTGACTGCAACCCAGATCAAAATAACTTAAGCAAAGTGATCATTCATTGGCTGCCCAGATCCATGGAGGGGCCAAATAACCAAGAACTGCAGTGCTGCTGGGCCTCTCAGGTGGCCTGCGATCCAGCATGGGTCAGTGATGTTCTCCAGTCGGGAAAAATGGGCAGCTCGCGCACAGTGGACCTTTCTCATCTGGAGAAAGGATGACCTTGAAGCTCTGCCTCGTCGGTCAGTGACTCTGTGGGGCCTGAAGCCCAGGGAAGGCTCCCATTGGCTCAGCTCTGGTCAGGTGACCACCCCTAGACTAAGGGATTGACTCACCTGGAAACCCTCATGGAAACCATGTGGTCCAGCAGGGAGGAGCATTGACAAGAAGAAGTGGGGTTCGGGGACTTCCCTGGTGGTCCAGGGGTTAAGACTCCATGCTTCCAGTGCAGTGGGTGTGGGTTTGATCCCTGGTTGGGGAACTAAGGTCGCACAGGCGTGCAGCGTGGCGAAAAACAAAAACAGAGAAGTGGGGCTCAGATTCCGGAAGGGGTGTAGTGGAGTAGACAAAGCGGTTAACATTAATGTAATAATGAGCATGTAATTAGAAAATTCCAGTTGTTTCTATGTCTCGCATTTTCTCAGTTTATTTCTTGGGAAGAAAAGTCAGATATCTTATCCTGTTCATAACAGGTTACCAGGCAGCCCTTCCCATAACTTCACCTCCTCACATATTGTTAACGTGTGTATTTTTCCTCCTGGTATTTCCTTTCCCCATCCCCCTGGCTTCTTTGTTTTTCTTTGCAGGAGACTGGACTGACCTTTGGGTTCTTAGCTAATCTCCATATCTGTGGATTTCTTTCAAATGGGCTTGGAATATTCTTTTTTTTTTTGAATTTTTGAGTTTTATTTTTTATGCAGCAGACTCTTATTGTTATACATATTAGTGTATATATGTCAATCCCAATCTCCCAATTCATCCCAACACCACCACCCTCCCCCTCCACTTTCCCCCCTTGGTGATGGACTTGGAATCTTCTTGATTACCAGCTATATTGACATGGAACTCTGTGAAAAGTTCTTAAAACATTTCTCCCCCTTTGGTTCCCAATTTTAGTGAATCTTGAATGGTAATTAAGGCTCTCGAAAGAAACCATTGAAAGTGACCAGGAAACTTGACCGCTTGGTCCCATGAAACAGAGAGCCCTAAGTAGTTGGTAGGACAAATCACTTTCCAAATTTTAACCTAGGCATTGCAGGCCGGAGGACTGCACGTCAGATTTGGACCAAAAGTGTTCTGTTTGGCTCATACAACTTAAAAAAAATAAAGTCCGAATTAGTTACCAACATTTGAAGTAAAGAGCTTTATCAGGATTTCCAACTTCTCTCCAGATATTGGGAGATGGGGCAGTAGCTGGCCAGCCTTCCTGCTGGCCTGTTGTGGACAGTGGGGTGTGCTCGTCACCACAGAGCCCCAAACCCCGTTGTCATCCACTTGAGTCATATAGGAGGCTGCTGGGCCTTGGCTTGCTTAGACTCAGAACTGTTCTGCTCCATCCAGTGCAGGGCCCCGTAGGGCTTCCTGCCAGAGCTGGGCCTGAAGCCCAGGCTCAGGGCTGAACCTTGTAGAACTTGATGGTTGGAGGAAATGTTTGTGAGATTCTCAGGAGGGAAATACTGGGTGCAGACTTTCATAGGGCATATTATCCTCCTCAGGTAATTTGAGAAATATGCACATATGAAATGATCTCTGTCTTAGCGTTTGTGTCACTGCCTCTGCCCCCTTATCTTCCTATTTGCACCAACGTTTTAACACTATAGCAGAATCCCATCAAATGTGCATTTAACTTCAGCCAATTTAACTACATATGCACTGAAGAAGAAAGAAATCCTTGGCTGCATGTTTTGCATACGTATGTGTACTCTTCAGTGTCTGCTCTCACCATTCCAATGCCTTATCCACCCTGCATTCACATGGAGAGGGATCCATTTCATTCCCACCCATTATCCCTACCCTATCCCGGAAGGGCTTGTGTACACAAACCCTGTTTACAGGATTGTGCACATGATTGATGGGATTTCCCAGAGTAATTCTGACCATACCTAGTTCTTTTTTTATGCATTGATTTAGAACCCAGACTGGGTGATTCTTGGGGAGACAAGGTGATTCCTGGGGAGAGAACCAGCAAGAAGACGGCCAAGGTCAAGTCCTACGTGGGACTTACATGCTAGTGGGAGTTTTCAGTTTGGCACAGTCAGGATTCAAACTTGGGCTTGCCAGGCTCTAAAGGCATTTCATCCCTCCCTCCATCCGATGAACAGAGCTAATTCGTACCCACCAGGTGCCAGCAGCAAAGTTTATAAGGTATCTTGGAACCACATAGTAGGTGGGAAAACATGGCAAAAACACAAGAACCAGTGAGAGGTTAACAAGACATTTCCTGCTTGTTACCTGTGTGATCTAAGCATGTACTTAACCTCTCTGATCTTAGCTTCCTCGGCTTGAATAACGGGGCCCATTATAATGAGTCCCCTATGTGGTGGGCCCAGCTCATGAAGATTAGAAGTAGTGATAATGCCCACCATTGTGTTGTATTCCAGGTACGGTGCTCAACGTTTACATCCATTATATCACTTAATCCTTCCAGCCATTTCAAGGATAGGTACCCTCATTATCTCCAGTTTAAAAGGTAAACAAACTGATGCTCAGAGGATTTCAGTAACCTGTCCAAGGTCACACAGCTTTTAAGTGGCAGAGCAAGGGTTCCAAAGATCACAAGCGACCTGCATGAGGGCCCATAGCCAGGGAATATAGGGACCAGATCTGAGCTACCTTGTGTTCCAGGGCCTTGCCATGCGCACACCCATCCTGTGCCTGTGGATAAAACACCAGCAAATGTACATGGTAGCTTTCCTCTTGAAGCTGCTATTAAATTCCTAAAAAATGATTGGGAAAGCAGTTCATGGGACGGTAAAGTGTACAAGCACAGAGTGCCCTTGCCTTATAATAATACCATCTAATACCTCTATAGCCCTTATGAAATGCCCTACTTAGACACTCTTCTAAGCCCTTTGCATATAATAACTCATATAATCCTCACAACATTTTACAGGTAAGGAAAGTGAGGCACAGAGAGGTTAAATAACTTGCGCAAGGTCACACAGTAAGCAGCCAGGCTAGAATTCAGAGTCAGGCATTCTGGCTCCCAGTCCTCAATCCTAGACTATGCAGTTCTGTACCTCCCGTCTCAGGCCCTCCTCCCCACACTCTATAGCATATCTTGCTGAAGGGGCCAAATGAGAACAGAAAGTTCTACCTTGTTCTTTAAAAAAGTTGCACAGATGATTCACAGTTTATTCAACAATGTTCTGGTTGTTTTCATCTGTTTGGTACTGCTTCCTGCAGAGAGATCTTCCCATGTCTGTCAGTAGGATCATTTCCCACCTGTATAATAAAACAAGGCTTTCTTACATGACTTTTGGGAACTTGGCTTCATCTAAGCTTGATGTGGATTTTATTTGGGCCATAGCGCATTGATGGAGTAGGGGATTTATTGTCTACATTGTAGTTCATTTTAGGCTGGGCCAAAATTGCTTCTTAGCTGCCTCAAAACGGCGGGTACCTGAGCAGAATGCACACTGCATGGCACTGGCCTCAGAGGGTCGAGGGCTGAAGTGTGTGCAAAGCTCGGAATTGATGACGCTGTTTCCTATAATCCAGTCTCCTTGGTAATGCTGATTCTGGAAGGAGGGGCGAGTCCAAGGGGAGACAGTAGGCAGGAGATATGTGCAGTGGTCAAGCTCAAAGTTGGTTTCAGTCTTGGTTCCACCATTCCCCACCTGGTGACCTTGGCCCTGTGTTCCTCATTCATAGAATGCGGGTGTAATGAGAGTACCCTACCCTTAGGGTTATTGGGAAGATTCAAAGAATACACGTATTCAGGACTGTTCCTGGTTGCTGGTTGGCCCTCAAAAGACGGCAAGTAATATCCCTGTGATACTGATCATCGTCATCATCTTCACTTCAGGACACCCCCAGAAGACGGGGTTTACAAAGCTCAAGCTTCCCAAATACCACTGTTAACCCCTCAAGTCCTTCCAACTCTCTACCCAACGTTCTGGTGAAGGCTCAGAAATAGAATCGGTGAGACAACTTCTGCCCCACCCCATCAGTGGACACGCTCTAGATCCCACCTTCCAGAGAGCCAGGCAGTGTGTCTAAAGTTGCTATACTGTTCACTCTTTCGGGACATTATTTTTGACCATTTACCCCAATATATGTACACAATTTAACAACACATACTATTTTCATTTATAATTGTATTATTTACTACAAGTTATAAATCATTCATAAATTATATACATGTATTAGGTTGAAACATATGAAATTGCCATTTCTGTAGGTCATAACAGCCAAATATCTACAGTTCCGTGGTTTAAGCCCCCGGCAATTTAAAAAATTAAAGTATTAAGAAGTGCAAATGTACCTTTTTACTTTTAGATAACACACATAAATAGAAGCTCTAATCCTTTTTGGTGATCTTGGGCGGAATATTCGTGATGGCAAAGCCTGATTTCTCATCTGTAGAGATAATGATGGCCCCAACTTCGCAGTAATGTAGTGAGATTTAAAAATATATTTAAGTGAATTACTTATTTGAATAAGGGTGTAATCAAAGTTGAGCTATAATTAGTCCAACATTCTGAATTCTGTTTATATTTATCCGCTTGTTTTACAAAGATGAAGCCATACTGCCCTGCGGCTCGTTAACCGCACAGCACGTGGGGACGTTAATATATAATGCTCAGTGTCACAGTGCAACGGCTGCATCAGGCCTCAGCGTGCGGATTTTTAACAGTTTTTAAACTGAACCCCTGTTGATGGCCGTTTTGGTTGTTTGAATCTTTCATATCTTTATAGTTTTAGCATTGTGCACACCCTTGACTGTTTTGGGGGGTAAATCCCTGGCCAAGGCAGCATTTTCTTCTGGCCCCAACCCTGCCGTGTCCCTCCCTTCACTCTGGGAAAGGAACTGTTTCAAGTCGACAAAAGAAGGCTTTGGCTGGGAACTCTGGGGTGTGTAGGTGGGGCGGGGATTCTGCTCGCCCAGGTATAGCTGTAAAACCAGATAAAAAGGCTGCTTATGCATGCTGATGGAAGCTCAGATAACCTGCAGTTTACAAAACCCTCCTTGCTGAGAGTTTTAAATATGCCCTTCTTTTGTGATTTTAATATGTCCTGACCCACCCATCATCTGACACTTTATGAAGGCTACAAAGAGCCAGAGAACCAGCAGCCCATATCTTTCTCTCTCATCTTCCTTTCTTGAACATTTCCAGCCCTCCAGAAAGTCTGGATTTTAAGTTTTTTTCTCAGGGAAATGAAATACAAATCGTGGATTTTTCACGTGTTTGGAAACAGAAGCTCAGCTTTGCGAAACCGGGCTCTTCCTTAACCTGGTTTGAGCGTCTGCGCCATGCTAGGGCTGGGACCCTGGGCCTGAATTTGGAGATTGGAGGGTGAAACAGGTAGAAAGCGAACGAGATGTAGGCGTGTGGGGCTGAGCCATCTAGGGCTTCTCCGTGTCCTCAGCTTTGTCATGCAAAATGGGGACTTACCTCAGGGGCTCCTGCAAGATTAAATAAAATGAGGCCAGTAAAAGGCGTCATGCTCAAATCCTTGCATGAGTGATTTTAAAACAAGGCTCTCGCTTAGATTTGGGGGTGCTGGGGGCTTCGGCCAAGGCTTCCCTGCGAGGCAGCCAGCCCCGCACACAGCATCTTCCCATCACTCCTCAGTACCAGAAGCGCCGGCCCTCTCCCCGTTCTGCCAACGCCACGTGCCCCACACAGCTTCAGAGCCTTGGTCGTGCTGTTCCCTCTGCTTGGAACCGCTCGCCCCCACACTGGTTGACTCTTGACGTCCAATTCCAAGGTCAGATATCTCAGAAAAGCCTCCCTCACTCTCCGACTACCTAGTTTATTTTTTCTTCCCGACACCTACCGCTCCCTGAAATCTGTTCACTCTCTGCTCCTAGATCTGTCCTTCCTTCTTCACCCAGTGCTTTGCAGCTAGTTGGCGCTCAGCAGTGGCTGACATGCCCTCCAGCGGTGCAACGCGGCTTGAAGAGAATACGCGCCGAGCGGGGAACCTTGTTAAAATCGAGGGTTCGGTTCAGTACCTATGGGGCGATGCCCAGGATCCTCTCCCAGGTTGCAGTGATGCGGGGAGGTGGACCACGCTTTGAGAAGCAAGGTGCACGAGTGTTCTCTGTGGTACAAAACCTACATGGTGGGGCGTGGGAGAGTGGGCGTGGCGAGGGTGTGGTCGGCACAGACCCTGGCAGGAAGCAGGATGAGTGGTGTACTCGTTTGGGGACCTCTGGGTCTGCCCTTTCATTCGGGGCCTGACGTTGAGCACTAGGGTTTGCACTGCCCCCTCCACCGCTCACACACACACACACACACCCCGCTGCCATCACTTCTCTGCCACGTTATTGATCTTCACGCTGTACCTCTACCCCCTCCCCCCCTTCTACTGTCCCCACGTTTGGGTGAGCTTTCGAAAGCTGGTATAGTGCTTGCCATGGCCTCCGGGGTCCTTAGACTCCTGACTACTTAGCCTGGCACCAAACGGGTGCCCCAAAACCTTAGCTGACTGAGGAATGACTTGACATCACAGGGCCACCGTCACACCGGGCCCCGCCCCCGCTCCCCCCCAGGAGTCTATTGTCCTTTCGGCTCCATCCCTCATCTGCATGTGTGAGCCTCCCAGTTGGGTTGGAAAAAGGTTTAGTTCGTCTCTTTATTCTGTAAGTAAGCTCTGCATAAAACTCTTAAATGGAACAATAAGCCTCCTGCCTTTGCAAAAACATCTTAATATCTGTTATTGTGGCTAATTCTCAGATACTGTGCTCTCTCCAAAGGCCAAGTGTTCTCCGGAGGTTAGAGCCCAGGCTCAGGGGACACGTGCCTGTGCTGGGCTCCCCGACTCCCTCGTTTTAACTTCTTTGTGCCTCGATTTTCTCACCTGTGTAATGGGGATAATCAAACATACCTTAGATTGCTGTGAGGATGGTAAGGAGTTAAGACCCGAAACTCAAGTCGCACAGCACCTAACACCCTCGATGAGCTTTAGTAATGCAGCTGCTGTTGTTTTGTTAGTGAAGAAACACAGGCAGCAAGAAGCTCAGAAGCCTGTTCAGGGCTGCTTACTTTGCTAATGGGAGAATGGGGCTGAAAAAGTTCTTCTGACGACAAATTCTCTGTGCTTGCCATTATACCCCAGGAGTCCCTGCTTTGGGATTTTGTGGACCAGAATAATTTGTTTAAACAGTAAAAATTTGGAGGTGGGAGTGGGTTGCCAGCTCTTCAGTTACCACCTGAGCTCACTGGCATTTCATCCAGGATGGGATTGTTAAGCGTACATGTCAGAGCAGGAACAAAACTGACCTCAGAATTTAGAAGGCTCATTCTCATGGAAGGACAGCTAGAAGGCGTCGGCATCCGTATTGGCCTGACCCTTTGGCATCTATATGGCGTGGTCTACTTCCATATGGCCTGATTTTCTTTCTTTTCTTAGCTCCACAGAGACTCTTGACAACTGTGTTCTAAAGCCGTGATACCTCCCCTCAGGGAACATTGGCAACTTTGGGGGGCACAAATCTTTGCTTGTCACGATGGCTGAAGGGCACCTGACATTTGGGGGCCGGGGCCAGGGATGCCAAATGTCCTGTAAGACACAGAGCAGCTCTCCAAGGAGACCTGTCCTGCTGCCCACGTGCTTTTGAACCTCAACCCCCCAGCCACTCCTGTAGGTAAAGAACCATTTATCATTACCCCGGTCTAGAACCCCGTTCCATAAGTCACTGAAACACAAGGTATTTTTTGCGTAGTGTTAATATCCACTGGCTTTTCCAGGAATATATCTACTGTGTAAAATGAAGGGAAATATATTTTGTTCTGTTTGGAACTTTATCAAGAACTGTTCACCGTTCTGGGTAATCATGTCACCAACAGCATCCCTGGCCCCTCCTTGACTGTTGTCCCCCTAAGCTGTAAGTCCCTGGGGGCAGCCCCTGGATCCCAGCTCCAAGCACAGGCTCTGGGATGATGTAAGCCCGCGTGGAAGGCTGCAGGGCCTGGTGACTTCAATATGTGGTTTGGGCACTTCCTAGCTGTATGCCCTTGGGGGAGTCTTCAGTCACTCTGAGCCTCAGTTTCTTTAGTGGTAAAATGAGGATCCCAAAGTCCCAAACGTCATAGCATGTGAGGGTACGATGAGGTAATGGGAGCTATGTGCTCCCATTAGACGGATGGATGAATGAGTGAAGTCGACCTCAGAACTGTGTGTATTTTATATTGTTTCCGTGGTATGTAATGGTGCCGAGTAGGGTCAGTGATGTGCACACACTCACCCACCAGGACAGTCCTTCCTCTCAGGTCTCCTCCACCCCCTGCCCTCATCACTCATGCTGAATGAGGGACAGACTAAAGCCACCCTGCAGTGTGGCCTTGAGGAACAGAGCCCATGCCTGGGATTGGTGGCTGGGTTCAAGGGCAGGCCACCACTTACTAGCTGAGTGAACATGACCTGTTGACCCTGTTTTCTCATTGGTCAACCATCGTAATCAGATTGACGTGCACAGTGGGTTGGGAGGATGAAATGCAACCCCATGTGCAAGTTGTTTGGCCCAGTGCCCAAGGACAGAGCGATGCTCAGTAAGCAAGCCACCCTCTCCCCCTCCCTCTCCTACCTTTGTTCCTGGAGGCTCACACCTGGATCTCAGGGGACCCACGAATACTTGCATTTTCTAGATCCCTGTAAGACAGTTCCCCAGGGAGGGAGCAGAATGGAGGCATGGAGGAGCTGATCAGGAACTTTGCAGAGGTGTCCTCACCTGTGGGAAAACTTTCAGTCCCCCCCCAGGAAGCAGGCGTGTGCTGCAGGTGAAGAGGCTGGGAGTGGGGAGAGGCACCCCAGGCGGAAAAAGTGACAAGCACAGAGGGGCAAAGGCAAGAGAGCAGAGAACGCTGGAGCGGCAAAGGCGTGTGCTTCCCATCCAATGCTTGTTCCTCAGGAGGATGTGATCGGAAATGCCTCCTTGCTTGTCCTGTCCTTGAAAAGGACATCCCACTTGACTTAGAGTTACGGTGGAGATCAACTCAACGGCTACGGTACATTTCAGGTACCTACAGATTCGTATTGGTTTCCCTCAGCATCACGATTCTTGGATTCTTGATTTTCTATTCAGATCGATTAATTGGGAACCGACTGTGTGCAGACACCACTCTCAGTACTGGGGAGACAACCGTGAATAAGACCCAGTGACACGTTTGTCACGACCCAGTGACAAACTCCTTTCCCTATACTCATTTTATGGACAAGGAAACTGGTAATTCGTCCAAGGTCCCGCAGCTAGAAAGTACCAGAAGCAAGATAGAAACCCTGTGTCCTTCAGAGCCTGAGCCCCGAGGTGTGCGTATTAGTTTCTCCGTGCTGCTGTAACAAATTACCCAAACTCAGTGGCTTAAAACAACACACATTTAGTATCTTACAGTTCTGGAGGTCAGAAGACTGAAAAAGGTCTCACTAGGCTAAAATCAAGGTGTCGGCAGGTGTGTTCCTCTGGTAGTTATAGGGGAGAATCTTGTTTCTTGCCTTTTCCAGCTTTTTTCTGCATTCCTTTCCTCGTGGGCTGTTGTTCCACTTTCAAAGCCAGCAGTGTAGCATCTTCTAATCTCTCCTGGCTCTGACCTTCCTGCCTCCCTGTTATAAGGACCCCTGTGATCACCTTGGGTCCACTGGGGTAATCCAGGATCATCTCCCACCCCAAGATCTTTAACATAATCACACCTGCAAAGTCCCTCTTGCCATGTCAGGTGACTTATTCACCGATTTCAGGCTTTGGGACATGGACAGCCTGGGGAGCCATGATTCCACCTCCCACAGTGTGTATAGCAAGAAAGAGTATGGTTCCCGGTCCCAGAGTGCATCTTAGCTTGGTTATTGGGCCTCTCTGTGCCTCAGTTTCCTCATTGGTATAATAGGGGTGAGAATGATATCTGTCTCGTGGGGCAGATCAGAGTAAAGGAGTTGATCATTGCAAAGTGCCGGCCACATGCCTGGCACTGAGGAAACGTTTGCTGTCCGGCCAGCCTGCATCTGTCCTCATCCCTGCCCATAACTAGGTGTTCTTTTGGCGGGGGGCAAGTCCCTTGCCCACCTGTGATCGATCATCCCACCCTGGCCTTTTTCCCTGTCACTCCAGGGAGGGGGCTGGCCCATGTGACTTTAAAGTTCTCTTTCAGTCTTGACATTGGATTGTCGGTGGCTCTGTGTGTGTGTGTGTGTGTGTGTGTGTGTGTGTGTGTGTGTGTTTGTGTGTGTTTCTGGGGAGTATGGGTGGGTGGGACAGAGGCCAGGAAAGACACTCTGTGAAATGTTTATATTGTGTGCCTTTTGAAGTAATTCCAGTCAAACCAGATCTTAAAACATGCAGCAGGAAGCTCCTTTAAATGTTTAATTTGTTGTTTTTCTTAGAAATGATTATTTCCACATTGAGCCCAGAGACACTCCAGTCTCATCCTGTCTTCCCTCCTTTTATTGTTCCTAAAACTCCCTGGGCGGCGGCTGTTTACCGCTGCCAGTCAGGTGGGCTTTGCACAAACCATGCTCTTGGAACCAACAATTGCCCTGAAAAAATGACGCACAGAGAAACTTGGGTCCACCCTGTCCCTTGGGAAAGCGGTATATCTTTAGGGGAACACTCTGCAGCGTGTCCTGGATCAGCTGGGTAAGGGGTATCATTTAGAAGAAATCAGACCTGTAGAATTCCTTGCTAAAAGCCACAGTGATATTTTACAAGACCGGTTGAGAGGGAGAGCTGGGGTGAGGGTGAGGGGGCCGTGTGGGACTACATTTCTTGGGGGGATCTTCCCAGTGTTTAATTTTTTTTTTTTTTTTTTTTGGTACGCGGGCCTCTCACCGTCTTGGCCTCTCCCGTTACAGAGCACAGGCTCCGGACGCGCAGGCCCAGCGGCCACGGCTCACGGGCCCAGCCGCTCCGCGGCATGTGGGATCTTCCCGGACCGGGGCACGAACCCGTGTCCCCCGCATCGGCAGGCGGACCCTCAACCACTGCGCCACCAGGGAAGCCCCCCAGTGTTTAATTTTTGATGCCAACAGCTTGGTCCTGGTTTTGAAGAACAATGGAGTGAAGAAGAAAAAAAATGATGTAAATTTAATAAGAATTGAGGCAAGAGATACTTGTGATCTTTGAGACTTAAACCCCAAACAAGTCAGAGGTGGCTGCATCTCTGGCCTTTCAGCTGATAACCCAGGAGGGTGTCACACGGAGGTGGGGGACGTTTATGAACAGGGGCGAGGCGGGGTTAATGCCTGACCCGAAAGCCGACATCAAAGCTTGTTCTTTACAAGAGAGCAAAGATTACCAGGAGCCCCTGTGAGGAGCTGGGGAAGTGGATCTGCAGGATTCTACACCCAGGCCTAGGCTGGGCACTGGTTACTGATGGGCTCAGAGAGGGGGATCAAGCCCACAGATGCATGGGGGTCCCTTTGCAGGGGAGACTTCCTGAGGGTCAGGATGGGGGCGGGGGCATGATGGCGGGACTTCGGACAAAGCATATAACTCTCCGAGCCTCAGTTTCCTCATCTGTAATAGGAGGGTGACTTTCAGCTCATAATGTTGATGTGAAACAAGGTGAAACAAGCTAGTGGGGTAAACCGTGCCCAGTTAAGAGCAGCTATGGGACTTCAGAATGGAATATGCGTTATAGCTGTCTTCTGATTATAACCGGGGCATCTAAACCTTGACCCTATTGACAGCTTGATCTGGATCCTTCTCTTCTGTAGGGTGTCCTGTGCACTGCTGGGTGTTTAGCATCACCCCTGGCTTCTACTAGCGCCACCCCCTACCTCCCAGTAGGGACAACCAAAAATGTCTCCAGTTATTGCCAAGTTTCCCTGGTGGGGCAAAATCCACCCCCCATATAACCAAGTTATAACTGAAATGCATGCCTACTGTAAGCAAAACTCAAACCAAACACTGTATCACACAATACAGAAGAATGTAAAGAAGAAGTAACTATCCAGAAATTCCAGTGTAGCCATGTTTGCATTTAAATGTATATATTTACAGAGATTTTTCTGTGCAAATACGTAGTACACACACATGCACAAATAACATGTATGAATTTAATTTTTAATACCAATGATCTTATTTATACTGTTTTTTCTTTTAAATAATATTTTTATTTTACTAAATTTTTTGGAAATAATCAAAAGGAATACATGCTTAGTGCTAACAGGTCAAACAACACACTGCAGAGAAGGAAATATTCCTCCTCTCCTACTTAGGATCTCACTTGTCTACTACTGTTATTGCTATTAATGGCAGCTACTTTTTTTTTTTTTTTTCCTGCACCGCAAGTCTTGCAGGATCTTAATTCCCTGACCAGGGTCTGAACCTGGGTCCCAGCACTGAAAGCACCAAGTCCTAACCACTGGACCACCAGGGAAGTCCCAGTGGCAGCTACTATTTATGCAAAGCTTTCTTGGTGCCACTAAGCAGGTGCCGAGCCCCTGACACCTGTCTCACTGCAGCCCTCTGAGATGAGTGTGTGCTTACTTTTCTTCTGGTTTGTGGATGCAGACAGCTAGGCACAGAGAGGGTTTTTCTCTTGCCTAATGAGAGCTGGTCCTAGATGGATGATGATAGGCTATGTCACTGCTGTCCCTTGGGGCTTAGAGCAGTGGGTCTCATACCTGAGTGTGTATCAGAATCACCTGGAGGGCTTGTTAAAACACAGGCCGCTGGGCCCACTCCCTGTTTCTGATTCAGAGGTCTCAGGCAGAGCCTGACAATCTGCATTTCTGGTAAGTTCCCTGGTGATCCGGGGAGCACATTGAGAACCACTGACCTTGATCCATATTTCTCAAAGTGTGTGTGTCAGACACTACAGAATCTATCTGAGACCGTTTTAGGTGGTTTACAGGCATGGTATTAAGTGACATTGCATTCCATCAAAAGAGTTATTCTTGTTTTCAAATTCTTTTCCAGTTCTTCTGATTATATCAAGGAAACAGTTTCAGTTTGGGGTTAGTCTGTCCTCATGCTTCTCTAACATTTGCTAATCTTTCTCCTTGTTTACTTATTATTATTTTTAACAAAAACAAAAAGGGCCTCAAACTTAGACCCTTCAGCTGGCACTGCTTGGCTAGCTAGGATTTAACAATATTGTTCGGTTTTGTTGTATTCGTTTAGTTAATAGTCACCAGGAAGGGCAAGTGATACTGGTTAACAGCAGTGATGTAAACTTTCCTTTCAAAATACATTTAACTCCCTAAAGTAAGTCATTTTAAAAGAAAAAGAAGTAAATACAGTGTAGGTGGCAAGGTATGGGGGAAATGCTATGCAGGGGACTGGGATGTCCAAAGTCTGGGGCATGTTTGGTGTACTGACCGCGGACATCTCCCATTCTCACCCTAGCCGCTGGCAGTGTGACCCTGGCACCCTGGCAACTCCCTTCTTATCTCTGGGGCCCAGTCTGCCCGTCACTACATCTTCCCCAAGGGCTGACGGACTCGGATGGTCCAGATTCTCACTGTGATCGGAGGGTATTAGGCTCCAGGTACAGGACACATGGCAGGGCAGCTTCCCTCTGATTCCTGCCTCTGAGCACTGAGAAGGGGCTTCCTTCCTTCCTTCCATTCTTCCTTCCATCCTTATTTATTTATTTATTTATTTTGGCTGCCCTGGGTCTTAGTTGTGGCATGAAGGATCTCTCAGTTGTGGCATGCAGACTCTGAGTTGCAGCATGCGTGCGGGGTCTAGTTCCCTGACCAGGGCTCGAACCCTGACCCCCTGCATTGGGAGCGCAGAGTCTTACCCACTGGACCACCAGGGAAGTCCCGGGGCTGCTTTCTTAGAATCCTTCCAAACTCCCCATCAACAGCTGGCCTGTTTTCTGTGGCCTTGGCCTGGGCTCATTTTCTGACTGTGCCACGATAGGGCACTCACCTTTGGTGTGCAAAGATGAAGCTTTCCTCATCATCAACGGCTGCAGTGCCCTACCGAGCTTGGAGCTCTCCCACTTACAAAATTCTTCAGTTGAAGCACCCCACCCCCAAATGGGTGGTCGAGAAAATTCAGACCTCTTGGACTGATTTTTAAGGCCATTTATCATGTTTACCCAGGCCGGTTTCATGCCCAGACGTTTACACAGGGCTCAGCACTCAGAAGGGCCCAGTGCTGGTTAAAGGCTCTGCTGTTGCCATCTGGAAATTCATATTTATTTATTTATTTTCACATCATTCCTTATATATCGTTACTTGCTCTTTTTTTGGTTAGGTCACATTACATATGTCTCCACACCTGAAATAAATTTTTGAAAACCACTGGATTTGAAAATAACACACCATGACTTAGTCAATGAAAAGTTCACATGTATCCACATGTGTTGTCAGTGAACTTAAGCAAAAGGTAAATTATTCAAGAATTGAATATTCAGCTAAGTCATTTAGGATACGTGTCTGGCAGCAGAGGGGGAGTCAGGACTCTCTGGTAGCTAAGTGTTGAAGCAACTCATTATGCATCTTGTAGTGGTTGGCGTGGTGGCAATTCTTAGCAGCTCTTGAGCAAAGGACCCCACATTTTCATTTTGCACTGGGCCCCGCAGATTCTGTGGCCCAGACCTGGTGTCAACTCCTCCTTTCCCAGCCAAATCTCCAGCCACCTTGAGGTTTTGACTCCCTCCTCTCAGACCTCCAGGGTCCCTGAACATGTGTTCACAATACTTGGCTCGTCTCTTATTTTTTTTAACTTTAAAAAAATTTTAATTTAATTTTATTTATTTTTGGCTGTGTTGGGTCTTCGTTGCTGCACGCGGGCTTTCTCTAGTTGCGCCGAGCAGGGGCTACTCTTTGTTGCAGTGTGCGGGCTTCTCATTGCGGTGGCTTCTCTTGTTGTGGAGCATGGGCTCCAGGCGCGTGGGCTTCAGTAGTTGTGGCATGCAGGCTCAGTAGTTGTAGCTCGCCGGCTCCAGAGGACAGGCTCAGTAGTTGTGGCGCATGGGCTTACTTGCTCTGTGGCATGTGGGATCTTCCCGGACCAGGGCTCGTGTCCCATGCATTGGCAGGCGGATTCTTAACCACGGCGCCACCAGGGAAGCCCTTGGCTCTTCTTTTAAAACAGGGTTTGCAGATGTGGGTACAGAGGAGCTGGGGAAAGGAAAGCAAGAGTGGGGATGACTGGGGTTCCCAGGAAAAGCCAAACCCTGTCTCAAGGGGCCATCGCCCCTCAGATCCATCATCGACAGCAGATTTTAAGATAAATGTCAGACTTTTTTTTTTTTTTTTGAGGTACGCGGGCCTCTTACTGTTGTGGCTTCTCCCGTTGCGGAGCACAGGCTCCGGACGCGCAGGTGCAGCGGCCATGGCTCACGGGCCCAGCCGCTCCGCGATGTGTGGGATCTTCCCGGACCAGGGCATGAACCCGTGTCCCCTGCATCGGCAGGCTGACTCTTAACCACTGTACCACCAGGGAAGCCCAATGTCAGACTTTTAAAAGTTGATAGCAATTCACGTTTTTTAAAAAACACAAATCCAAATTAAGAGACTTTCTACCAAAAACTAACCTGGACTCTTCAAAAATGCCCATGTCTTAAAAGACAAAAACCAAAAATGACAGAATAGTCCTAGATGAAAGGAGACTGAGGAGATATGACAGCTGGGTGCCAGGCAAGGGACTACAAAGGACATTATTGGGACAGCTGGGGACATGGGGACATGGACTGTATATTAGGTAATAGTACGTGTACTGCTATGTTGGTAAGATAGTAGTATAATCATGTGCTATTATCATATTAATATGTGCAACATTTATATAATATTCCAGACTGCATAGTGTGAAAACTATGCTGTATAAGAGAATGTCCTCAGTAGACATATATACATATCTGGCTCATGAGCCCCCTAGTTTATGACATTTTCATTAAATCATCTGACACATGGGGAACTTCCTACCTGACTTTTACCTCTATGAAACCTCCCTAATCCCTGAGCGCTAACCCAGTGAATTGTACTGGGCACTTACAATAGTTTGGGCCACTGGTTAGACCTAGGCGCCTGTTTGTCTTCTCTTAATTAAGCTCTGAACGGAGAAGGGAATGTTTCCTACTTACTTTGGTATCCTTCTCCCCTCTCTCCTCCCCCCTCTCTTGTTAGGACTAGAATGAACTGCTAGGAATTTAAAGCCCCCAAGTCACAGAGATTTGGACAAGAGAAGTGTTTATGTCTGTCACGTGCTTACAAGATCACCAGAAAGGGAATCCATGTCTGATGTGACCAGCACTCCATGGAGTGAACCCTTCTGTATTTTTGTCCTACTACATAGGGCTTCCTTTCCTGAGGATAACTCTTGGACCAAGATGGCTTCTGGAGCTCCAGCCATCATTTCCACGTTCCAACCACCAGGAAAGAGAAAAGGACAAAGAAAAAATTGAGGAGAGGCTATATCTTAGCTCCCTTTTGGGAAAGGTCCCCAGAAGCTTTCACGTGCTACTGCCATTTGCATTTCATTGGGTAAGCTTAGTTACGTGGCCATGCCTAGCTGCAAGGGAGGCTGGGAAATGTAGTCTTTATTCCAAGAGACCATGTGCCCACCTGAAGTGCAGGGATTCTGTTCCTGCTGCAGAGGAGAATGGACACTAAGGGGTA
>NW_006791294.1:1255731-1260035 GCF_000442215.2 Lipotes vexillifer
AAGGGATAAACAGCAGTCTCTGCCACACCCCCAAGCCAGCAGAGGGCCTGGCATATGCTTAATCAAAAGTCAGCAAACGACATCCCATGGGCCAAATCTGGCCAGCTGCCTATTTGTTTACAGTCCATGAGCTAAGAACAGCTCTTCGATTTTTCAGTGGTTGCATTTTAAATGATTACATGAGAACTTAACATAACAGCCTCCATGTTATTTCTTAGCCAGTAAAGCCTAAAATATTTACTATCTGGCCCTCTAGGAAAACTTGCTGACCTCCTGTACTAGATGCTTAATACATTCTTTTAAAGATTTACCTTTTCAAGTATTTATCAGTCATTTGCCATGTGCCAAGCCCTGGAGATGCAGCAGCAAGCTGTCCTCACAGGGCTCAGGGCTAGTAGGGGACAGAGATGAGAAATAACTAGCGAGGGACTTCCCTGGTGGTCCACTGGTAGAGAATCCATCCTGCAACGCAGGGGACATGGGTTTGATCCCTGGTCAGGGAACTAAGATCCCACATGCCGTGGGGCAACTAAGGCCGCACGCCACAACTGCTGAGCCCATGCGCCTCAACTAGAGAGAGAAAACCCGCACACCACAACTGGAGAGAAGCCCACGCACCACAGCGAAGATCCCGCGTGCTGCAACTGAGACCCGATGCAGCCAAAAATAAAATATAAATTAATTAATTAAAAAAAAGGAACTAGCGAAAAGTAATTAATTAATTACAATTGTACTTTGTGCTGCAAAGCAGTATGGGGTACTATGAATGCATAGGATGGGGGAACCTAATCTAACTGGGGCAGAGGCCAGGGCAGGACTGAAGAAGGCCCGATTAGCTGAAATCTGAAGTAGAAGGAGTTAGTTAACCTGCTTAGGCCGGTGATGTGTGTGCGTTGAGGGAGGAGAATTTCAGGCACAGGAACAAGGACGAAGCCCACAAGAGAAGAAAGGTCTTGATTTCGTCGAGAAGTGACCAACGGCCTGTGAGTGGTGTGTGAGAATGAAGACAGTAGAGGAGCAGCACAGAAATGAAGGAAATCCTTCTCTACCAGGATGTGCAGGAAACCAGCTAGCTGCAGTGATTCACGTTGTCTCCATCTGTTTCTGTTTCCAGCGGCCTCTCAAATCCCATGAAATAGTCATTTCTAAAATGTACCCACTGTCTTCCTTTCTTTTCATCCCCCTGCCTTTCTCTGAGTCTCTTATAGAAAAAAAAAAAAAAAAAAAAACAGAAATCCCAGATCAGACAGAGGACATTTAGCCACTCCCTAGTCAATGTACATGCATTCAACTCTCCTACAAAATCCATTTCAAGAAGTTAACCATGGTGGCAATCAATCCAAAAAGTCCTTACCTTTCCATACTATTAAAACACTCATCTGTTAATTACATCTTGGGATCTTTTAAAAAAAAAAAAAAAAAAAAAAATGCAGGAATTCCAGTAAGACTGGTCCAGCCACATGGAAAGCGGCCCAGAAAACTGCTTGGTGATGGCTGCGAATGCCGTGAGAAGAAAATTATCCTGTAATTGAAGGGGAAATTCTTTATTAGGATTGTTGAAGAGTCCTACAAGCTTCTTTCATCCACCGCTTGCTCCATGCTTTAATTAATCTGAAATCAGGAGGATTCCCAAGCCTCCAGTTGTACCATCTCCCGTGGAGATCAGGCCTTCTGTTGAAGATGGAGAGACTAAGGCCCGAGGGACCCTGGAGCTTGGGGACAAGTCCTGCCTCAGAGGGCTGGTTTCTGAACACGTCGAGCCTCAGGCTTTCAGGAAAGAGCTCAACAGTGGTTCCAAAGAAGAGGAAGAGCTTCCACCTTAAAATAAGCTTTTTTTGGTTATAAAACTGGTTAAATCACATTTTACATAGGACTGGAAAAAAACAACATATAAACCCATGACCTCTTTTAAAAATACAACTGGCTAAGGAAAACACTGATTGCCACTGGGTTATTCTCCTTTTTCTTGATTTTTAACTGAAGCCCAACTCAAAAACGACCTTCAACAAAAATGGTAGTTTGTTGGCTCCCATAAACAAGAACATCCAGGAGGTAGATCTGCCTTCAGGCATGTCTGGTTCCATGGGTGTAAGTGATGTCATCAGCGCTCTCTCTCTCCCTCTGTCTCTCTCTGTTTCTCTCTCTCTCTGTTTCTCTCTCTCTCTCTCTCTCTCTCTCTCTCTCTCTCTCACGCGCGCGCACACACACACACACACACACACGCGCGCGCTCTTTCTCTCTCACTTCCTCAAGTATTCTCTCTCTCCTGCTTTCTAGACTATGAAGCAGCCTCTTCAGGGGCTCACAGAGGTTTTTGCAATCTAAAGAGAAAGATGACTTTTTCCCAATAGATCTGCAAAAATACTGAGAGAACAATTCTGAGAGGCACAAAGATAGTGAGGGACTTCAGAGAATTTTGCTCATCGCTTTGACAATATCCTTCCCTTGGGCATCTTCAAGAGACTTTTGTAAAGTTTCTATTTGCTTTCAACTTTTGTTTTGTTACTGGACTGTTTCTTTGAAACTATGTAGAAAAACAGACACAAACCAATCACCCATTATCCTATCAAGTTACTACAGTCACCGCTATCATTTTGTGGTGTGTCTTCTTGACTAGGTACCAAAGCAGTTCCGTACCAAGTGTAATTGTGGCGGTGGTGTATGGGCTTTGGAGCCGGATGGACTTGGGTCTGAATTCTGCCTTTTTTATTCTTATAAAATGTGCCACCTTGAGTAAGAGGGAAGGCAAGAGGGAGAGAAAGAATTCATCCTTGGACCGAAAGCCCAGAGCTCCATGCTGATTGGACCACCTGTGACCAATGCCTGTGGCCAGGGAAATGCCACATGCTGATTGGTTTAGGTGTGAGTCACTTGAACCAATCATGGTGGAAGTCTGGGAGGGAGCATTCTGATTGGCTTAGGCAGGTGGAGGTTGCTGCAGGCAGGGAGTCTTGCTGGCCTATGAGGTCCCCAAGCTGAGGGCAGGCTGTGCCATCTCCCCTTGTGGGACCGTGCAGTCTTTAGAGTGAAGGGAGTAGCCGTTGGGCCATCTTGGCTTCCTCCCCGCGGTCTGGGGCTCTGCTTTCCTGGGCCTTCACACGAGTCCTCGGCCGCCCCCCACACCTCCTTCACTGCATCCCCCTACTCCCCAGCCGCATCCCCAGGCGAGGGTTCCACCACGTTCTCAGCCCACACCTTCTCCTGAACTCAGGGACAGCCCTAACTGCTGCAGTTTGGAGGCTGGACGGTTTTTATTGTTTTCTCCTTGGCAAAACATGAGTTCTCTTAAGAAAATAAAAGACCCCCCCCCTTTTTTTTTTAAAGAAAAAGAAGAAAGAAATGGGGGAAAAAAACTCATAAAAAGAAAAGCCCAAATCCCAACTCCAGTAGTAAATTGTACTTTAAATAGCTCTTAACAAACTATAGACTTGAAACTGTCCTACAAGAGCCAAGCAGATGCATCGGAATTAAGTTGCTCATAAAGACAGAGCCCAAAGGAGAATGGAAGCAGGGTTAGGGTTAGGGAAAAGGGAAAAGACCCTGGAGGCTTCTGGGGCAGAGGTTTTAGCAATTGTTGTCAATACCCATGGTTTATTGAGGGCTCACTCTGTGCACTGATACCTATTATCTGTCATCTTCCCTAAAGCCTCCTTGTACAGAAGAGGCCCCTGAGGCACAGAGGCCAAGGAGCTTGCCTCAGGGCATGTTGTTTGCAGTCGTGGGTTTGGCACCCAAACCTGTGTTTCTTTCTCCAGAGCTTTCTAACCACTGCCCTTCACTGCCTCCCTTCAGATCTGGGATTTGAGAAGGTTTGCAGAGTGTGGTTTCTGGGGTGAGATGGGGCCTTGAGGCAGACAGAGCCTCCCCTCCTGGTTTCCATATTCTGTTGGGTTTTGGTTTGGTTCCCGTAGGTCTGTTTCAAGCTGGCTGGGGAAGGAGAATTATTCTTTTTTACTTCTGGCTCCCTGGATCCTCCACAAAGTGAGTTGGCTCCAGCAAGCCCGGAATCATCTGTCTTTTGAGGTATTTTAGATGAGAGTGAAGCGTGTACTATTAACCCTTACAATGGGCAAGATCCCTGGACTTGGGGAGGGATGAGAGTTCCTTCTCATCCTGACTTTGGGGGGAGAGGCAGACAGGAAAGCGTCAAGATAATTTCCCCCAGGGATAAGTGCTAAAGAGACAGGAAAGGAGGACAAGGTGGGACTGCTTCGGGTGTGGTTAGGCAGGACCTCTCTGAGGAGACTCCTCTGAAGTGGAGCCCTGAGTGGGGGGGAAGAACCAGCCTTGGGAGAGTCTGGGGA
>NW_006791294.1:1260045-1261195 GCF_000442215.2 Lipotes vexillifer
TGCAGGCAGACGGAGCAGCAGGTGTTAAGATTTGGAGGATGAGCACGAGCTAGCCAGACAAGAGGGACAGGGGAAGTGGGAGGGAAGGCCCCGCTGGAAGAAGGAACTGTATGACCTGGAATGTCTCTGAGCCCATGAGAGTTTCCGCCACTGTCAGATATGACGTCGTCTGAGTCTATGCCCAGTAGTCTCTCCAGCCTGGTGACACAGGGCGTCCACTCAGTGGCCGAGGAACATGATCTTTCCGGCCTGCAGCTGGGCGGGGGTGGTGGTGGGGGTGGTGGTGGTGGCGGGCGCTGTAGGTGTCACCCTGCTCTCCCTGAGGAAAGGAAGTTGCAAGTTGGGAGGGAGAATTGACTCCCTTCCACTCACGTCCCAAACAAAGGGTCCAAAGTGACACCCCAATGTTTGTGGCAGGCAGCGACGATCCCTCCACGGGGACTCCAGGGCTTGCTTACTAGCTGCCTTCACCCTCAGGCTTAGCAGCCTGTGAGGCAGACAGCCCGAGAGGGATGCAGCCTGCCCAGCTGTCAGGCTCAGAACGCCGGGAGGGAGGAAGGGCACGCTTTGCTGAGAAAGCATGAGTAGTCACTTATAAAATGCTTTCTGTTTTCTTTCTTTTCCTCTTTCCGGTTCAGAGCAGAAGGCACCACCTTATCCTGGAGGCAATGTCAGGTTGTTTTCCAAAAGTGAAAATTGATATTTGCTCTCTGAGCTGTGTTGATATTCATTTTAGTGGCCCTCCAGGCAAGCAAATAAGAAAATATCAGTTTCCGGGATGGGAGAGCCGAGAGATGCCATAATTGAAGGGCAACAACCTAAAAATTAATATGGATGATTTGTTTACATATTCACTGCATCTGTGTAAACATTCCAGATAACCAAAATTCTATCCTGGGGAGGCTGTAGAATGTATATTTAAATGGTCAAGTGCCTGGGCCATGAACACTTGAGTTTTAGTCTTCCTTTTGCCTCTTACCAGCCCTGAGAATTTGGGCAAATTCCTTATCCTCTATAAGCCTCAGTTTACTTGCATTAAAAAATGGAAATAAGACCAATTTCTAGGTATTCTTTTATACAAATACACATTCAAATGTCAATATATGTGTATACTTTTTAGTTTTTTAAAAAATAAATGCAGTCCTGCTGA
>NW_006791294.1:1261218-1279996 GCF_000442215.2 Lipotes vexillifer
CTGCTGAAAGAATGGAAATAGTAAAACTTTCTCATAAAATTGTTGTCCCTGGCAAATAATAGATGCTCAGTGCCTGTTAGAATATACATAAGGTGCTTGGGATAGTGCTGGGGCATGACAGCAGTTCATGAGATTTAAACTATTGGTATAACAATAATAATTAGTGTAGTAGTAGTGTTAGTGAGTGGTAGATACCAAAGCCAGACTTTCTAGGTTCAATTACCTGGCTCTGCTGCTTACCAGCTTTGTGACTTTAGGCAAGTTACCTGACTTCTCTGAGCCTCAGTTTTCTTGACTACAAAATGGAGATGTAGTAAAACATGGTTATTATGACGATTAAATGACTCAGAACTTAGAACTGAGCTAGGTGCAGGGTGAGCACTACATGCGTACTATTTTATTATTATGAGTAGTATATTGTTGTTCTAGTGCTAGAGTGTATTCTTCTTGAGAGCAGGGACTTGGTCCTATTCTCCACTATATCCCTAGTGTCTACAACAGTGCTGAGCACACAGTAGGTGCTCAATAAAATTTCACCAACTTTGTTGAATAAATGAAATGGAAGGTAAAGAATCATTCCTGTGTTTCTCTGCAGTTGGAAAGATCCCGAGCCTCTCTATAGGCATTCTGATACGTCTAGAATAGAAGCCCCTCTCCCCAGAGTCCAAGTAGGTGCCTTTCATGTTCCAATCACTTGCCCCGAATATACACAACACTCAGCAAATGGGAAGCAGGGGCTCCTCGGTTCCCTGTGAACTCACAGCACTAAACACCAACCGTCTCCACCATGCATCTCCCAGCAGGGTCACCACTGGCTCAGGAGCCTGGAATCTCATTGGAGACTTACTGTGTTCAGTTCATTCGCATCTCTAGGGCCTTGCCAGGGAGGGTGGATGAAATAGTATTGATGCATGTACATGGCACCCAATAATGCTATTTTGATGGAGTTTTGTGTTCACACATCTGATCGAAGGGGAGAAGAAAGAGGTGCACACAGGCTAGGGCACACAGGTTATTGGGGGGGCAGAGCTGGACTAGAGGATGGGCTAGCTAAGGAACCACAGAGGCTGCTAGAATTCCTCAGATACTAACTTAGGTTGTCATGATGAAACCTTCCCTCAAAGAATAATTGATTGTCACCAGATTGCCTCCATAGAAGGGTGTGCCAGTGAGCTGTGGGGTTGCTGAGTAGGGCATGCAAGTGTGGGCCAGACCTGAATTGCTCTAGAGAATAAACCTTGGGGTCCTGTCTGGCATTGCTTCTAGGCTTGAAAACCAGTAGAACTTTTAGCCCGCTTCCCAAAGTGGTCATGTCTGGGACAGGTAGTGATGTGCCAGGGTACAGCCATAGCTTAAACATGGCATGTCTTTCAAAGCTGTTTAGAAACCCTTTTAAGTCAATTTAATACAAGTATCAATATATCGTGGAGTAGCATGACAAACGGTTTCATAGATTTTTAAGTTAAAACACAGGACTTCAAAAAAATGTCAAGCCTGCCCCAGGCAATTCATCTAGACCCTCAGATAACTTGTTTGCTTTTCTCTCTGCAATTAGGAATATTTTGGTGGACACATTTATGAAGTACTGGTGTTCTTGAAACCCTGAAGTGGGACCCAGCCAACTGGCCATCTCTCTTTAATTCTTACTGTGAGACTGATTTCTGGAAAGAGTTGACATCTTTGATCTTGAACTCCCTCAGAGAACCAGGCTAGAGTTAGGCTATTATTAGCACTGATGGGGCATTTAGAAAGAGAGTTTTTTAGTTTCTGGGACAAAACCCAATTAAAACTAGTTAAAGCCAAAAAAGAACACTGTTTGGCTCACAGAATTTGGAAACACAAGGATGGATTCATGGATTCATATGTTTCCATCAGAGCTCTCTCTCCCTCTCTCTCTCTCTCTCTCTCTCTCTCTCTCTCTCTCTCTCTCTCTCTCTCTCTCTCTCTCTCTCTCTTTTAAGCTCTTCTCTCTCTTTCTCTCTCTATCTTGATATTTTCCCACAGAGGCACCTTCCTTTGCAACTGGGCAAAGGCGGGGAGGGTCATAGACATTGACAGAGCCAGACTTACACACAAGACAGCCTTGCCCATGGCCATCACAGAGGCACTAGAGAGCTTGGATTTCTCAGGGTCTGCCTATAAAATCCCAGGGCGGGGCTCTGATTGGTCTAGCCTGGATCATGTGCATATGCCTAAGCCAATCAGAATGACCAGGGAGATGGTGCACTGTGATTGGCCAGGCCTGGATTACTGTTTTTCTTTAAGGGGAGTGGTAGGGGAGTATATAATGGACAGCCCAACCAGAACTACATGGAGAGAGGGGCAAACTCCCCAAAGGTAGAAGGGAGTCATTTACCAGAGTTGGGGAGGAGCATTGGGCAGAAATAAAGCAAGATATCCACCACCCAGGAGGAGGTATTCTCACTTGGAGAAATGGGAAGGCACCCAGCATCTTCTTGTGAAGTTAGCCCACGTAGGTGTGGGCTTCATTTAAAGACAGGGAATTACAGGGGGTTCCACATATTCAGGGACCCTAGCTGCCATCTCAGGAGAATGTTAAAAATTAGAAAAGGAGGGACTTCCCTTGCGGTCCGGTGGGTAAGACTCCGTGCTCCCAATGCAGGGGGCCTGGGTTCGATCCCTGGTTGAGGAGCTAGATCCTGCATGCATACCACAACTAAGAGTCCACATGTTGCAGCTAAGAGTCCACATGCCACAACTAAGAAGTCTGCATGCTGCAACTAAGAGTCCGCATGCCACAACTAAAAGTCCTGCACACTGCAACAAAAGTCCCACGTGCCGCAACTAAGACCTGGTGCAGCCAAAATAAATAAATAAATAAATAAGATATTTTTTAAAAATTAGAAAAGGAAACTTGTTTTCATGACCAGAGCATGACTTTGGTTCTGGTTTCTCTACATGTTAAGAGGGTGGGAGAATGTTCTGGAGCCCGTGGGTCAGTCTTGGTGCCAGTTTCTAATTCTGTGCATCCGGCAGTCCAAAGGCTGGCTGCACAGCTTGACAGGTACACCAAAGAAGAAAGGTTCGTGAGCAAAACTTTTCAAGTATTTAATAGTTTGAAGCCAGAGGCCACAAAGCAATGGCATGCCTTCTTTGGCCGGCAAGTAATTTAGGAAAAAAAAATACAAATGCCTGCCAACATTTACAAACTGGAATATTTCATATGAAATCATGGATTTCCCGTTTCTCTAGGAAAACCATAAGATCTGGGCCCTGCTGGGCCCAGAGCTGCACGTGGTCACCACTAGCTGGAGAGGAGCAGCGGCGACCCCTCTAGATGGAATGTAGGACTCTCATCGGCCACTGTCTCCACCACTCCCTGTCACCCTACCCCTGGTCCCCTTCATTCATTCATTCCCATTTCCTGTTTGGCCTCTGTAAGCATTTGCCTTTGCATGTCCTAGGTTTTGTTTTTTTTTTTTTTTTTTTTTTTTTTTTTTTTTTTTGTGGTACGCGGGCCTCTCACTGTCGTGGCCTCTCCCGTTGCAGAGCACAGGCTCAGCGGCCATGGCTCATGGGCCCAGCCGCTCCGCGGCATGTGGGATCTTCCCGGACCAGGGCACGAACCTGCGTCCCCTGCATCGGCAGGCGGACTCTTAACCACTGCACCACCAGGGGAGCCCATGTCCTAGGTTTTACAACAACAAATTCCCTGAGCAAAATCTCTGAAGAACTAGGTTTTTCTTTTTCTAGCTTTGTGATCTTAGGCAAGTTAATTCCTCTCTCTAAACCTCAGTTTTTTGATCTGCAAGTTGGGGCGGAAATACTAACTTCATTTAATCAATCCTTACTAAACATCTGTTTTTCCAGGTGCTGGTTTGTAGCAGTGAACAAGTAGACATGGTGGGGGCAGACAGGGGTAGGTGCTAGTGAGGCAAGGAGGTGGGAAGCAGACATTGGGGAGGTGACAAAGTGACGTACTGTATCTAAATCACTTAGTCAAGGGTCAGCAAACCACGGCCTGTGGAACCACCTACCTGACACCTGCTTTTGTAAATAAAGAGTTATTGGCACCCGGCCACACCCATCCATTTACATCTTGTGTGTAGCACTACGGCTGTCTGTGTACAATGGCAGAGTCGAGTAGTTGCAATAGAGACCATAGGACCCGCGAAGCCTAAAATATTTGTTATCTGGCCCTTTATAGAAAAAGTTTGCCAGCTCCTGCCTAGCCCCAAACCTGGATAAATAGAAGGAACTCAATAAATTGCAATTTATTATTAGTAATGGTCCCTCTCCCTGCCTCTCTTGCTGATCCTCCAGGGCTGGGAGCCTTTAATTCCTCACTATGTCTCCCCTCCCCGACAACCTTTCTGTTTGCTTGCTTAGCAGCTGTGCTCCTTGTTCAGGTAAAAATGCAGAACCGGGGCTTCCCTGGTGGCGCAGTGGTTGAGAGTCCGCCTGCCGATGCAGGGGACACGGGTTCGTGTCCTGGTCCGGGAAGATCCCACATGCCGTGGAGCGGCTGGGCCCGTGAGCCATGGCCGCTGAGCCTGCGCGTCCGGAGCCTGAGCTCCACCATGGGAGAGGCCACAACAGTGAGAGGCCCGCGTCCCGCAAAAACAAAACAAAACAAAACAAAACAAAAAAAACTGCAGAACCAATATTGGCTACTTCTTCATACAGATTTCATAGAAAGTTTAATGTGGCCCTAATCAGGGGCAGGCTTGGGGTTCACCCACTATCCCTTTCTGCGTGTCGAATCAGGTTAATCAGACCAAATCATAAACAGGATTAGGCAGGCCGCAGCTTGAAGCCCCACGTAGAAAAGGCCGCATCAGTGTTGACTTACATTTTTCGATGGGGTGTGTGGCAGGTTTGCTGAGGTTTCATGGTCTCATCAGTGGCTCTACTCTTGTGCCAGCTCCCACAGCCCGACCATGTGCCAGAGACTTCCGCTCTCAACCGCTTGGGAAGATTCGTTTTCACCCCGACAGCATCAGCACAGACCTTCGGCCTGGGTGGGGTCACAGAGAGAAAGCAGGTGTTGCCCAAGTACACGTAGCAACAGGAAAGAGTCTTGTGGGTAACCGTGAAGGTCAGCAGAGTCCTCGGGCAGGGCCCGCTTCATGAACACGGCACCTGCATGGTTACCCCAGTCCCTGTGCTTACAGAGACCCTGCTCTGTTAATGCTTTGCTGTCAGTGCCTTGAAATTTGTAATAATTTTTAACATTTGCATTTTGCACTGGGCCCTGCAAATTATGCAGCTAGTCCTGACCTTGGGGGTGTGGGACTTGCTTAGATCCTGGTTTTGGAGGGTCTGCAGGTGGTACTGGGGGAATTGGAAGTGACCGGGTTTCCTAGGGGGACTTACAGCTCCCGGTTCCTGCACTCAGGAGACTTCTGGGGGTGGGAAGGGAGTTAATAATGTGGGGCTGGAGACAAAAAGGACCCCCCTTCCTCCTCTGGCAGCTGATGGGGTAAGAGCAGGACAACAACTGCATCGTTGCAGGGGGCATCGTCTCATTCACCCCCAGGAGAACTCTGTGAAGCGGGCACCCTTGTGTGGGATTTGAGAATCAGCCAGGTGAGGAATCTGCCAGGGGTCACACAGCTAGGAACCATGTAGAGTGGGGATGCTGTCTGAGCTCAGAACTCCTGGATAATCTCTCAGTTTCCTAGTCTGGAAAAATGGAAGCAATTAAAGCTGATTTGTAGCATCATTGAGAAGACTGAAGAAGGGATGCACAGTGCCTGGCACACAGCATGTAGTACCTGCTCACTAGATGGTAAGCTGTGATGGTGGCGGTGGTGGTGGTGAGGAGGATAACACCAAATCTTGTACTGCTTCTAGCTCTAATTTTGCTGACCCTTATCCACCCCAATAAAAGGTCATTTTGTCCCACAGAAATATATGGAGTAATGTTCTTTTGCTCCCTGAGTTAATTTATGTCCTGTGGGTGCCATAGCAAGTTACCACTAACTGGGTGGCTTGAAGCAACAGACACTTACTTTCTCACAGTTCTGGAGGTCAGAAGTCCAAAATTAAGGTATTGGCAATATTGATTCTTCTTGGAGACTCTGAGGGAAAACCCACCCGTACCTCTCCCCAAGCCTGCGGTAGCTGCTGGCAGTCCTGGAGTCTCTTGGCTTGTGGCCAGATCTCTCCAGGCTCAGCCTCATCTTCTCTTGGCCTTTCTCTCTGGGTGTCTCTGGGTGTCCTTTTCTGTCTATTCTAAAGACACTCTCGTTTGATTTAGGGTCCATCTTTATCAAGGGTGATCTTATTTCTATCCTTACTTGCATTATATCTGCAAAGACCCTATTTCCAAATAAGGCCCTGTTCTGAGGTCCCAGGTGGACATATGTTTTGGTGGTGGGGTTGCTGTTGAACCCATTCACCGAGGCAGGTCAGTGGGGGTCCGAGGAACTGAGGGGACCTGTCATGCGCCTGCCCCCTGTGGGCCCGGGCACTGCTCACCGGGCCGCTGTCACAGCGGCTGTCATCGGTGCTGTGGAAATTACGGTGGACTTGTCCACTGCGCCTCTTTGAACCTCCGAGGATGGTGACTCACCCAGGGGTCGTCCTGGTGGTTGCCGGGCCGGGGAGCTGATGGGTGCACCCGGCCCTGGAGGTCCGGCGGGCCCTAAGGAATGGGGGCGCCCAGCGAGGCCCACCAGCCCCTCTCCAGGGGGTGCGGGAGCCTCGGAGGCTGTGCGTGGGGGGTTGGCCAGGCCTCTGGCTGCGTTCACCTTTCTCTTTCCTTCTTTCAAACAAAACGTTGGAAAAGGAGATTGCAGCTTGCCATCACTGCGGGCAGGCTGGGACCCGTGGAGGGAGCTGGGGCCATGCGTGGGCTCCCTGGCAGCACTGGGGGGGGGGATCCAGCCGGCCGCCGTGACGCCCCCTGGACCGGCAAGCCCGCTCCGAGGTGGACCCGGCCTCTGATGGTTACTCTGTGCGTCGGGAGGGGAGAGTGTGGCCAAGAGGGAAAGGGGGTGAGTTGTGAAGTCAGCTCTCACCTTTAAACAGAGCTCTGCTGAAAAGGGGGCCCCCACTCCCCACCATTTTAATTTGGGCTCCCACCCTCCTGCCACCCTCACCCACGTCCACCCCATGGGTCTTCCCGTCTCCTGAGGTGGCAGGAGAACAGCTGGGAGCCCCATTACTGTTTTCAGAGAGAAAACAATACACAGGTGGGGTGGGTGGGTGTTGGAGGCCATTTTTCTCTGGATGTGTTTGGTGGGAGGGCTGTGCCATGAAGGTGATTGTAGATACTAATGTCCTTTGCCTTGTTTGTGGAGTGGGAAGTCTTCGGGAGGTCTCCCCTCCTTCGGGGTCCTGACCCCAGGATCTGGGGAGCACAGAGGCTCTGGGCGCCTGTGGAAGCTGGAGGGGTTTCAGAGAAAAGCCAGGGATTCCTTTGCAAAAAGCAAGTTTCCTTATAAAAGTGGAATATGTTGGTTTTATTAGATGAATGTGAGTGGGGACGATTGAGTGTTTCCTTAGTGGGCTGACATGAATAGAAATGTATACTTTTAGTTCCTCCGATAATGATAAGGAGAAGAAAAAAAATAGGAAGGAAGGATGGAAGAGAGAAAGGGAGGGAAGGGAAGGGGAGAGAGGAAAAAGAGGGAGAGAAAGAAGGAAGGAATACAAAAGACCAAAAGGTAAAGAAAATGAAAAAAAGAAGGGAAAGAAGAAAAGAAAAGAGTGTCAGGAGAGTCTTTCTGAGGAGATGACATTTAAGCGGAAAACTCTTTGGGCCATAGGAGGCTAAGGGGGTGAGTGGTCCAGTGGGGGAGCACGTGCAAAGGCCCTGGAGCTGCTTAAGGAGCAGCCGAGGGAACCATGACTGAGCCTGGTGGGTTTGGGGCTGAAAGGCATGAGATGAGTTTGGAATGGGCGGGATCTAGACCACAGGTCCAAATTCCTATGGGTGCCAGACAGGAAGATGGCGGGGGCAGGGGGGATGTGGCCATCTGGGGGACGTCTGCCCCCCGGAAAGCTGGCAGCCACCTGGCCACACGGGCTTGATGTTGCCAGGTCTCTGCTTTATGAGAGAGCAGGAATACAGATTGTTGTGTGAATGATGCTGGCTTCCAATTTCAAGATTTAAGAGAGAATTTGCAGGCTGAACAGGGACTGTGGGCTGGGGCAGCTGGTTGGCGATGCTGGGACTTGGTCATCATGGGCTATAATGGAGCTCACCAGTTGTCATCTCTCCTTCTATCCCCAGCAGAGCTGGGCCAGGTCACAGGAACAATCCTTTGCTTCCCTATCTATGAAGCTGGCCAAGGGACTTCATCCAAGTAAGGGCACAGCCAGGAGAAAAAGGGTGTGTCTTCCTTAAAGGGCCTTGAATAAAGGAGTCCTATTCAGCACCTGCAAAGGCCCATGTATCAGTGAGTGGCAGCCCATCTGGTCAGGTCTGTGTGCACAGTGACCTCTTACAGGAGGGAGGTTTGCTGCTTGGAAGGTCGGTGCTTCTGCCAGTTGAGGAACCTCCTTCGGCAAAATCCGACACATTTAGTTGCAATTTCTGCTTTGGTGTTGCAGAAATAGGTCCTTAACCTTCCTCTGGGGCTTATGAGAAGGAGCCTCCTGGGCACAGCTAGCTCATCCCTGCCTCCAGCGAGGAGAGCTGAAGCTCAGCCTCTAAAGAGAGTCTGCAGCAGATTTGTCAGTGAGCTTGTGAAATCACATGCTACTGAAGAGGCGGTTGGTGTCTAGCTGAGTGGCAGAATGTCATCCAAGTCTAGACTCTTGGTTGCGAGTGACAGAAAGTGAACCCTCACTGGGTTAAGCAAACAAAAGAAGGTGACAACTTGGGTGGACCTGGAGGGCATTGTGCTAAGTGAGATAAGTCAGACAGAAAAAGACAAATACTGTATGATCTCACTTGTATAAGGAATCTACAAAAAACAAACTCACAGAAAAAGAGATCAGATTGGTGGTTGCCAGAGGTGGGGGTTAGGGGGTGGAGAAAATGGATGAAGGTGGTCAAAAGTTACAAACTTCCAGCTGTAAGATAAATAAGCCCTGGGGATGTCATGTATAACGGTGACTACAGTCAGCACTGGCGATGGTACATTTTAAAATTATTAAGAGAGTAGATCCTAAAAGTTCTCATCACAAAGGAAAAAAGAAAACTTTTGTAACTATACGAGGTGATGGACATTAGCTTAACTTACTGTGGTGATCATTTTGCAATGTATACATATGTCAAGCCATTAGGTGGTACACTTTAAACTTGTACAGGGTTGTATGTCATTTATATTTCAATAAAACTGGAAGGAAAAAAAAAACAAAGAAGGAATACATTGGCTTATGACACTGAAAAGTCAGCCCCTGGGTGCTTCAGGGACATGGGGAGAATCTGTGTCTGTCCCTTGACCCTGATTTCCACAGTGCTCCCTTCTTAGCCACCAGCAGCTCTAGATGCAGTTTCTAGCCTGGCAAACTCAGCAGGCAGAGCACCCAACCAGACCCCCGGTCTGACTCCTACTGGTCCAGCTTGGTCATGTATCCATTTATGACCCAGTCATTGTGACTGGTATGGCCTGGTTCCAGGGGATAAGTTCAAACCCCGCATGCCACGTGGACCAAAAGTAAAAGAGGATGGTTTCTCCAAAGCAAGTCAGATGCTGTTATTAGAAGAAGGGGGATGGCTGTTGACCGTCACACCACATAACACAGCTGCTAAGTAGCAGGTGCTGGTTTTGAGCCTGGGTCTGAATAACTCTGGACCCATGTTTTTAATTTGTGGGGTTCAGGATTGGCTGGATCTAGGGATTCAAAACATGTCAGCAGGGCTTGTCTTCCCTGCTTATGCAGGAAATTCTATATGGTCAGTCTTCTCGTGGGTTTGGTGGAACTGGGATTTCCAGGAGCAAATGCGTTTCAAAGAGGGTGTGGACCATCCCTCAGAGGACCTTACGTTGGCAGGGGTGTGGTAGGAAAAGAGCTTCACATTTCTGCTGTGATTAATGAGGTTTAAGGAGACTAATGCTTCCTGGTTGCACTGATCCTGGTATTTTTAAAAACTGTTGAAATTTGGGAACTCAGAGGAGCCTCATAACAGCCTCATAAGAGCCTGGATGATCAGCCCCATCACCATAGGGGGAAAATGAGAGAGTATGTGACATGGTGATAATGCAGCTTATTGGGACACCCAAATGGGCACCTGGGCTCCTGACCCTTAGCTGTACCAGTTTTTCCTGTTTCACCATGCCTAGACTTAAGTATCCTGAACGTGAGTTCTGCACCCAGAGGGCTACAGTTAAACTACTGGCTCAAGGCACTTGTTAGTTGTGTGACCTTGGGCTCTGCATCTTGGTTGTCTCATCTGTAAAATGGGTAAGGACTGTAAAATGGGTAAGCATCATCTGTAAAATGGGCACCTACCTAATGAGATTGTGGCAGAGATTGAGTTATTATACGAAAAGTCTTAGAATCATCCTTGGGACACAGCAAACACCATTAACGTTTTTACTACTGTATCAGTTAGAAATTAGGGTCAACTTTATTTTCCCACTTAATGCCCAGGGATGGGCAGTTGCTGGCATTCAGTTACAGGCTCCCTGGTGCCAGAGCCGAGGTGGCTGTGCTTCCTTTGGCCTTTCCCTTTAGTCCCAAGATGGTTGCTGGTGCTCCAACCATCATATCCATATTCCAGTCAAGAAGGATGAGGAATGGGGAGTGGCAATAGGGCTACCTTCCAACTGAGTCAGCCCCTTAAAGAGCTCTCATGGATGCCACACCCGCTGACTTCCGCTTATATAACACTGGCCACACACTTTGCAAAGGAGGCATCAGAATATGGTCCTTCAGCCAAACTTGTCTCAGGCTTTGATGATTCAGGATTTCTGTTTGAGATGAGGAAGGAAGCTGGATAATGGGAAGGCATCCAGCAGTCTATGTTATGGAGTTTTTTTGTTTTGCCTTTATTTTATTTTATTTTTTTTTTAGGCCGTGCTGCATAGCTTGTGGATCTTAGTTCCCCAACCAGGGTTTGAACCCGAGCCCTTCAGTGAAAGCGCTGAGTCCTGACCACTGGACTGCCAGGGAAGTCCCTTGTTTTTCTTTTTCTGAAGCCATCATGAATGCAGGGTTTAAAGCAAGAGTCACACACTTACATGCCCATGAACAGGTGTCCTTAAATGCATGAGGTTGGCTTCAGAGGCAGAGAGGCAATAGGGAGTGTTGGGGATTGTGGCAGACGGGGGAACTCGTGTTCTGTCTCCAGCTGCCTACAGATCAGATCTAGCTGCTACTCGTCATGTGAAAAAGAGGAGCTCAGTGTTAGCAGAGCCTCAGATTTATCCAAAAAAAGTGGATAGAGACAGTTTTAGATGAAATCTGCTGATTTTTAAATGATGATAATGAATTCAAATTTACCCACCCCCCAAATTACATGGGTCAAATAACACACAATTATGAGATGGATCTTACTTTTCTTTTTAAAGTCAGATTTATTGAGGCATAATTTCAAACAATAAAATCCACCCTTTTTAGGTGTACAGGCCTACGAATTTTGCAACATATGCAGTTGTGTAACCATCATCACAGCCAAGCTCTACAACATTTCTATCATCCCTAAAAGTTTCCTCGTGTCACTTTTTAGTCAACTATTACCCCTACCCTCAGCAACTAATAATCTTTTTCTGTCCCTATAGTTTTGCCTCCTGTAGCATGTCATAGAAATGGAAACATACAGTAGCTAACTTTTGAGTCTGGCTCCTTTCACTGAGCACAATGCAGTGGAAATTCGTCCATGCTGCTGTGTGTACAGTAGTTTGTTCCTTTTTCTTGCTGAATAGTTTACCATTGTATAGATATACCAGTGAAGTGTGTCCTTTCACCTGTTGATGGACATTTAATTTGTTTCCAGTTTTGGGCGATTATGAATTAAGTCGTTAAAAACATTCACATACAGGACTTTGTGTAAACGTATGTTTTCATTTATCTTGGGTAAATATGGAGGATAGATCTAGGATGGTTTCCAAGGTGGCTGTACAGTTTTGCCTTCCCTCCAACAGTGTGACAGGGCCCTGGTTGTTCTACAGCCTGGTCAGCACTTGGTATTGTCAGGTGGGTTGTTTTGTTTGTTTAGCCATTCTAGTGATATTGAGCATCTTTTCATTTGTTAATTTTGACATTCATATATATTCTTTGGTGACGTGTCAGTTCACATATTTTGCCCATTTTTAATGGAGTCTCTTGTTTTCTTATTGTTCTATTGTGAGAGTTATTTATATATTCTGGTTGCCAGTCCTTTATAAGATGTATCTTTTGCAACTATAGTGTCCCAATCTGTGGCTTGTCTTTTCATTTTTGTAACAGTGCCTTTTGAAGAGAAGAAGCTTTAAATTTTGATTAAAGGCCAATTTATCAATTTTTTTCATTTATGGTTTTCTGTTTTTCATGTTCTATCTAAAAAAAGCCTGTGCATAATCCAAAGTCACAGAGATTTTCTCCAGTGTTTTCTTCTAGAAGATTTATAGTTTTAGGTTTCACATTTAGACCTATGTTCCATTTAACTTATTTTTTGTATATAGTGTGAGGTATGATTGAGGTTCATTTTTTGTATATAGATGTGCGATGTTCCAGCACCATTTGTTGAAAGACTTTCCCCTCTTCATTGAATTGCCTTGACAGTATTGTTGAAAATCAGTTGACATTGTATGTGTGGATCCCTTTCTGGACTCTGTATTCAGTTCCATTGGTCTATGTGTTGCCCTTTTATCGATACCACACTAGTGCCCAGGCGTGAGTACTGTATCAGTGTTAGCTCTTACCATATTTTATTAATTAAAAAAAATAAACTGTATCTTAGAATAATTTTAGATTTACAAAACAGTTGCAAAGATAGTGGAAAGAATTCCCCTCTACCTTTCACCTAGCTTCTCCTAATATGAACATCTTACACACCCACAGTACGTTTGTCAAAACGAACACACTAACATTGGTACAATACTGTTAACTAAACTACTTGGATCTCACCAGTTTTTCCATTAATGTTCTTTCTTCCTGTTCTGGGACCTGACCCAGGATACCACATTGCATTTAGCCATGGGTTTTCTAGAGGCATATCGTAACGTCTCTAGAACCAAGATTCATCTTATAGTCAATACTGTCTTACAGTGATAGCTGGGTGTATTTTTTTTCTTAGTGTGGCACATAAAATTATAGAATGTCTTCAATTTAATGAGACATGGTATTATTATTAATTTAAATTTTATTTATTTATTTATTTTTGGCTGCATTGGGTCTTCCTTGCCGCATGCGGGCTTCCTCTAGTTGCGGTGACCGGGGGCTACTCTTCGTTGGTGTGCGTGGGCTTCTCATTGCAGTGGCTTCTCTTGTTGCGGAGCTTGGGCTCTAGGCACACGGGCTTCAGTAGTTGTTGTGGCTCGCAGGCTTAGTTGCTCCGCAGCATGGGGGATCTTCCCAGACCAGGGATCGAACCCGTGTCCCCTGCATTGGCAGGCGGATTCTTAACCACTGCGCCACCAGGGAAGTCCCAGTATTAGTATTATTATTTGGTCTCCTTAAGTCTCCACTTCCCCATCTGTAAAATGGGAACAATGCTAGGCTCACTTCATACAGATGTGGGAGGGTAAAATGAGAGACTCCATGGAGAAGGCCCAGCACAGAACTAGTAATTAATGACTGGCGTTAAATCAAAATGTCATCTCTATCCAGAGCCTGCTTGCTGGGAGCTGGTGAACACATCTTTCCTTACCCTTCCCTACATTGGAGAAAAGTTACTGGGAGCCCTGATTTCTTAGCAGCTTTTGTTCTCCCAGCAGGAGCCCACAGGAATAGCTACCAATTAAAATAACCAAGTTTCAGGTGACAACATTTGCAGAAAAAGCTGCAAATGTTTAATAAAAGCCCAGTTGCTGGGAGAGTGAGACAGCTACCTCTTTTGGAAGACCTGAAGCCACATTTCTAGTTGGCCAGAGAATTTGCTCTTCTTAGAACAAGACACTATTTTTGCTCAAGCTCCAGACCCTGGCCCTGTCCTCACTCAGTGTCTGGGGCCAGGCCCCGGCAGAGTCCCCTTTTCTGCTTTTACTTTCACATCCTGCAGTGCATTCCCTGGTCCTCTCTGGTTGGCACATTTTCAAAACTGCAGCAGCCACACATTTCTTGTGGACAGTTGAGATTGTTGTACAGACTTGAGCTAATAACAAAGAAGGGAATTTAAAACGTGGCCTGTAACCCCACCACTCAGACATGGTCACCGTGGGGGCTGAGCACTTTTATCTTTCTTTTTCTGTTAGAAAAATTTGTTATTTATCTTTTTCTGTTAAAAAATATTTACCATAAAAGAAATTAGAAATTGTAGAAAGAGTATAAAAGCAAAACATACCCTCTCATCTCACCATCCAGATCACCAACGTGTGAATATCCACCCTTTCAGAACTTTAAACACTTAATATTTTCATACATATGTCAAAATACTGCAAGCCTTAGTAACTGACAGCAGGTGCTGGGGGCAGATGACCAGAGATCAAACCTGTGCCCCCTGCACTGGAAGCACGGAGCGATAACCCCTGGACTGCCAGGGAATTCCCTCACCTTTGCCTTATCATGTAACATAATCCCAGGGGTGACATCCCATCATATTCACAGGTCCCGCTACACTCAAGGCAAGGCATTTACACAGGACTTACCGCAAGGGAAGAAAATCTTGGGGCCAGCTTAGAATTCTGCTTACCACAATTAGCACTCCTAAGGCCCTCCTGTCATCCTGTGTTTTAGTTTGGGGGCAAACTAGAGAAACTTAAGCTGTTCCCAAGGACTCAGACTTGGAAAGAAAGATCCCATCTATCCAGCCAAACGTTGGCATTGAATGTACTTTTGAATAGATGAACAAGCAGCTTCATCCAGAAAACACTGATGAATGAGCTGGTTCATTCATTTGTTCCTCAGGTAACTACATCTCTGCGGACCCCTGGGCTCAGTGCTGAAATGTGGACTCAAGCGGGTACTGATAATAGTGGGATCTTTTATGGAGCACTTACTACAACCAGGTGCCACTGCATCTGTGCTCCACGGGTTAGCTTCTGTGATCCCACGGCAACCTTCGCTTTGCAGAGAAGTTGAGGTAGAGAGAGGCTGTTTAACCTGGCCGAGATCGCACAGCTAGAAAGCAGCAAGGCTGAGACAGGGGTCCAGGCAGTTTGGCTCCAGAGCCCACGCACACGCCACACCAACCCTATCCCCCTTACCACCACCAAACATGCTCACAGCCATGAGGTCACTTGGTGCGGAGTTGGGCAAGCTCCTTTCCTCTCTCCATAACTGCCTCTCTCTGACTCTCCCTGGACAAATGGGGACATGTAAGGGGATGAAGGGCAAGCCTGCTGGAGAGCTTTAGCCTCGGTCACGTGCCACTGCCATAGGAGAAGCAGCCGTGGTCCCTGGTCTGAGCGTACCTTCCATGGTCCAAGCCTCCAGTGTCCACATCCTCCGCCCCATCAGGAGATTCCCCAAGGGAAAGGGCTAAAGAGGAGGGACCAGAGTTTCTCCACCCAGAGCTGAGCATAGCAACTGCCCCTTGCAGCCACTGCCCTGCTTATCCTTTCAGCAGTTCGGGCCAGTTCTGGGGATTGTCTGTGCATCACAAATGCACGTGGTAGCCGTGGGTTGGGTGCCCCTCAGCCCTGCCAGCCCCGCCCGCTTCTTTTGCTTATTTGTCGAGGACACTTTTTCTTACAGAAGGATTTAGGGAAGTGGAGGGCAGAAACCTTGATGAGAGCACCTGGACACATCTGGTCCCTTGCAAAGCTACCTCTGTGCAGCAGTGGAAGATAGAGGCCAAGAGTTTGGGTGTGGAAGACCCAGTGATCAGGTGCAAACACTGCAGCTCTAGGCAGAGTGACCTCACTGCTCTGGGCCTTGGTTTCGCCAAGTAGGGATAGTGTCAGTCTCTGCCTTACAGGGTTGCATTTGGAGGATCACATGAGATAATGTACATGGAGCACTTAACACCACGCCAGCAGCGGGTAAGCTCTTGGGATCGTGAGTTGTCATGATTCCTGAGCACATGGCTTTCTTCTTCCCAGAAGGCAAAGGCCCCACAGCAAAGGCCGTTCCGTCTCTCTTCCCTCTAGGTCCCTCTTCCTGCATGCACTGCAAAACAGGCCACGGGCCTCACATGGCAGGATTCATCCAGTTCCCTACTCAGCCCTTGCTGGCCCCCCAGCCCCGCCCCCTGGCCACAGTGATTGGGCACTGAACAGAAGCTGGGCCAATCAAGGTCCTTCCCTTTCAAACTGGGCGTGAGAGACAAAAACTCATCGTGCCCTCACAGTGCCTGGCCTGTCTGAGTTGCACAAACCTGGGATAATTTACTTCTAGTCATTTATCTGGTCTCTGCTTGGCTGGGAGCCCCCTGAGGGCAGGGAGACCAATGTC
The DNA here is from genome assembly GCF_000442215.2 of Lipotes vexillifer. NCBI lineage: Eukaryota > Metazoa > Chordata > Mammalia > Artiodactyla > Lipotidae > Lipotes > Lipotes vexillifer. The sequence continues at coordinate 1,277,614 of NW_006791294.1, forward strand.
GTATTTACCCCCGTGTGTCCAGTACAGTGTTCAGTGAGTGGGTGGTTAATTTGGTGAATGAATGAATGAGGGGCTCTGCTTCCTACTCCTTTTCCGTGGATGCTAAATCACTGCTTTCTCTCTGGAGACTGCAGCCTTTTCTTTCCATTCTTTCTTATTTATTTATTTTTAACTTTTCATTAATGGAATATTTAAAACCTGAGAATAGGATAAGAAACTCCCATACACCTGTTCCAGCTTCAACAATTGTCATCATTCTGACTTTCTTTTCCTGTATTTCTTTCCCTCTTTTATCGGGGGAGTGGGGATGGAGGTGCTGGAATATTTTAAAGCAAATCCCAGACATTGAATCATTTCACCCCAAAATACTTCTGTATGTATCCTTAACGGATAAGTATTTTTTCAAATAACCGTAATTCCACCATCACACTTAACTAAAACAATAATAATTTCTCAATATCACATAATATCCAGTCTACGTTCAAATTTCCCCCATTATCTCAAAAACTCGTTTTACAGGAGGTTTGCTCAAATCCTGCCAAGGTCCATTCATGCTGAGGTTTATCAGTTGAGACTTTTTGGTCTCAAGTTACTGAAACCGAGTTCGAACCAGCTGAAACCAGGAAGGGGGATTTGTTAGCTTCTGTAAGGAAACTGAGAAATGGGAAGTTAAGGGGCACCAGGGATACTGGATCCAGAGCCCAGTCCAGTCAGGGCTGTTTCTCTTGCCTCTGCTTCTCTCGGTCCGTATCTATTTTCTCCGACTGTTGCAGAGGAACTGAGCTCATGACCTCAGGCCACTGCTTGCATACATTCTTTGTTTTGTGAGGACAGAAATTAGTTTTCCTCTCTCCAGGCCTGATGGAATGTCAAGGGTTTTGATAGGCTCAGCTTCTGTCCAGTGCCCACGGTGTATGTCTGTGTTGGTTATTATCATGGTTGTGGTTGTTGATATATTTAGGAGCATTTCGTAAGCATTGGGAAATTAAGGAGCACAGGTCTGGTGTTAGATGAACTGGGTTTAAGGACTTCCCTTAAATTTTGCAATACTGAATTTTCTCATCTACAAAAGGAATCAAAAAGACTCACCTTGTTGAGTCGCCATCAAGGTTAAAGGGAATAATATAGGCAAAGTCCCTGGCACGTGTTAAGTCACTGTATTATCACCCCCTGCTGCAGAGGGGGAAACTGAGGCCCTCAGCTCGGGAGAGATGCCCAGGGAGGTGCAGGCGGTTCCACATCCTCGGCTCCAGCCCTGGAGCCTTCCATAGACGCCTTTATTTTTTAATTATTATTATTATTTTTTGTCTTTCAACTATTATAACTGTTTTTTTAACATCATTATTGGTGTATAATTGCTTTACAATGGTGTGTTAGTTTCTGCTGTGTAACAAAGTGAATCAGCTATACATATACATATATTCCCATATCTCCTCTATCTATTTTACATCTGGTAGTGTATATATGTCCATGCCACTCTCTCACTTCGTCCCAGCTTACCCTTCCCCCTCCCGTGTCCTCGAGTCCATTCTCTACGTCTGCGTCTTTATTCCTGTCCTGCCCGCTAGGTTCTTCAGAACCTTTTTTTTTTTTTTTGATTCCATATATATGTGTTAGCATACGGTATTTGTTTTTCTCTTTCTGACTTACTTCACTCTGTATGACAGACTCTAGGTCCATCCGCCTCACTACAGATAACTCAATTTCGTTTCTTTTTACGGCTGAGTAATATTCCATCGTATATATGTGCCACATCTTCTTTATCCATTCATGCTTTTGATTTACCACTTTCCCGGGGAAGTCACACCTCTGTCCTTCCCCTCCAAGTCCAATGCCTGCATCCACCCATCCCAGCTCAAAAGCCCAGTTAGCCTTGACAGGTGTGAAGTCTTTGTTTTTGCTACATTTTCCCCCCTACAACCTTCAACTTTGCCTTTGTCTGAGCAGAACAGCCGTGAAGGCAGAGAAGTCACTGGGCTTCTCCCACCTTGCCTCTCTGCCAGGTGTTGCCTCCCGTCAAGCAAAGCCTCCACTGTTATCTTTTTGGCCAGAGGCCGTGGAGGCAGCCAGGTGTGGATCAAGGACTCAGGCTTTAAAACGCCAGGTCCGAACTCTCACTGGTTTTCTTTGCCCTGATTCTCTGGTCTGGGGACAAGAGCCTCTGGGTTTGAGCCCAACTGGCTGACTCCATTTGCCTTTTCGAACAGAGAGGCTGAGGGTCCTGGGTTCTTAAGCCCGACTTCAGAGACACAGATTCTTTCTTGTCTTCATTCCATCAGCTTTGAGGGGGTGGCGCTGTGCAGTCACCTGGCCGTGACCTCTGCCAAGCAGCCACCTCAGGCTCTGAGAGGCATGGAGGGAGGGTCAGGAATGACAGCCTTGT
>NW_006791294.1:1280006-1282494 GCF_000442215.2 Lipotes vexillifer
AGCTCACACACGTCTGGAAAGCAAAGGCTCTGCCTGCTTTGGGAGAGACACTGAGGGCAGAAGAAACTTCTAGGGGCTTCCTTTTGCCCTGTTGTTTTTAACAGAAGAGTCAGGTCACTGAAGTTAGACTGCTTGCAATCAAACTCTCATTTTCTTCCATCCTGTGCTGGTTAAGTGACCCTGGCCAAGAAATTTAGCCTCATCAGGCCTCAGATTCCTTCTCTGTAAATTGGGGGCAATGGTAGTATCTTCCTAACAGGGTTGTCATGAGAGTGAAATGAGTGAACGCACGGTGCACACTTAGCAAACGTCAGCGGTGACTAATCACATCGTAGGGCCCGTGTGAACTGGCCTGTCCTCCTCGCTGGCCCTGTCCCTCACTGTTGCAGCCACACTGGCCTTTCTTCCCTTTCTGACACACACCAGGCTTGTGTCAGCCCCAGGGCTTTCCCCCTCGCTGGTTCCTCCTGGGAAGAGTTCCCCGTATCTTCGCCAGGCAGGCCCTCACCTTCTCCTTGGCTCAGGTCAGAGGTCACCTCTTCCAGGAGGCCTTCGCCCACCCCCAGCCTTGACACTTCCTCTCTCATGACCTTGTTTTATTTTCTTTGTAAACTTTATCCCCTCTTGAAATTATTCAGTGTATTTATCACTTTGCTTGTGTATTTTCCGATCCACCCCAGCAGAGAAAATTTCCATTTTCAGGAGCACCATCCATATCCCTGAGTGCCTAAAAGAGTGGCAACATACAGTAAGTGGTCAATAAATGACTGTGGAATGAATGAATGGATAGCTGTATAGAATATCAGCTTAAATACATACCATCAAAGCTGATACTGGTTCAGCTTTACTGTATTATGTGCCTGGCAGTCTGAGAAGCCCTTTGTATATGTTTCTTCTTCTTTTTTAAAAAAAATTTATTTATTTATTTATATTTTGGCTACATTGGGTCTTTGCTGCTGTGCACGGGCTTTCCCTAGTTGAGGCGGTGGGGGCTACTCTTCGCTGTGGTGCGTGGGCTTTTCATTGCGGTGGCTTCTCTTGTTGTGGAGCACGGGCTCTAGGCGTGTGGGCTTCAGTAGTTGTGGCGCATGGGCTCAGTAGTTGTGGTTCGCGGGCTCTAGAGCGCAGGCTCAGTAGCTGTGGTGCATGGGCTTAGTTGCTCCGTGGCATGTGGGATCTTCCCAGACCAGGGCTTGAACCCGTGTCCCCTGCATTGGCAGGTGGACTCTCAACCAGTGCGCCACCAGGGAAGCCCCTGTTTCTTCTGATTTTAAAAGACTCTTTAAAACTTTTTTCATGGGCCTAGTGTCTAGTGAAGAAGTCTGCTCTGGAGGAAGGTCATTTTATAGAAACACAATTAAATAATCATAAAATCCAATGACATATGACAGATAGTTTTTAATATTAAAAAAAAAAAAACCTCGGACTTCCCTGGTGGCACAGTGGTTAAGAATCCACCTGCCAATGCAGGGGACACGGGTTCGAGCCCTGGTCCGGGAAGATCCCACATCCCGCGGAGCAACTGAGCCCGTGCACCACAACTACTGAGCCTGCACTCTAGAGCCCATGCTCTGCAACAGGAGAAGCCACCGCAGTGAGAAGCCCACACACCGCAACGAGGAGTAGCCCCTACTTGCCAGAAAGCCCACACGCAGCAACAAAGACCCGACGCAGCCAAAAAAAGAAGTGTTTGCGTATCCCCATGAGAACAACAGTGCTAATGCATCTTGTCTAAAGCACGCTTTTATTCTTCACTAATTATATTCACATCCAAAGTCATGTGTGAGCCCCTGTGTATAGGTGATGTGTACGTGGGATGGACATCTCTATCCCTATTTCACAGGCAGGAAAACTGAGGCTCAGAGCAGAGATGGGTCTTCTCAGCGTTCTGGGGCATATATATGGTTTGCCATATATATGGCAAACCATATATATGGTTTAGAAAGGTCTTGGCCGGGACCCTACCCCTCTGGGGAGCCTCTCTGGACCAGCCTCGGTCAGCCGCTGGTCCTCCGTCACACTGCCGACACGTTCCCCATCTGAGCATCCCCAGTGCGTCACGGTTGCTCACTGCATTGTCTCTCCCGCTGGACCTATGTGGTGGCCACCAGACCAGTGGTTCTCGACCAGGGGCAATTTTGCTTCCACCCCCAGGGGACATTTGGCAGTGTCTGGAGACATTTGCGGTTGTCACAACTGGAGGATTGGGATACTACTGGCATCTAGAGAAGCTGCTGAAGACTTGATAATACACAGGGCAGCCTCCACAGCAAAGAAGTATTTGGTCCAAATGTCAATAGTGCCTGCTCTAGACACAGCAGCTGTTAAGCACTTGAGATGTGGCTGGACCAAATGAAGACACCAGATTTCAAAGACTTAGTATGAAAATAAGAATGTAAAATATCCCATTAATAAGTTAAAAATGTTGGGCTTCCCTGGTGGCACAGTGGTTGAGAGTCCGCCTGCCGATGCAGGGGACGCGGGTTCG
>NW_006791294.1:1282668-1315411 GCF_000442215.2 Lipotes vexillifer
AAAAAAAAAAAAAAAAAAAAAAAAAAAAAAAAAGTTAAAAATGTTGACTACCTGTGGAATGATATTTTGGATATATTGTGTTAAAATAGATGGTGACAATTAATTCTACCTATTTTAAAAAATGATTTGAATTGTAGCTACTAAAAAATGTTAAATCGCATATATGGTTCGCATTACATTTTGAATGGGCAGCGCTGTGCTAGACGGTACGTGCCATTTGAGCAGGGGTCTGTCTGCATCTCTCTGGGTTTGCTCATCGTTATAAATTCAACACTAAGCAGAGAGCTGACACATGCTGGGTGCTTGGTACATAGTTGTGGGAGAAGGGAGGAAGGAAGGAAGGCAAGAAGGAGCTGCCCTGCTAGGACCCCCAAGAACCCATTGGTGAGCCCAGAATTCTCCCTCCAAATCCAGTATTTAAGGCAGCTGCCAAGGAGAGCTGCTTCCTTCTAGAAGGTGCCCTGGATGCCCACTGTCCCTGATTCCCTGGCCTGGCCCTCCTCTGGGTCTTCTCGCCCTGTTTCCTCCCACTCAACCTGGCTGACAGTAATCTTGGGTGAGTCACTTAATCCCTTGTTTTGTAGCTTCTCCCCTTGCAACCTGCCCCCCTTCTGGTCCCCATCGGCAGGAGGTTCACTTAGATTTTTAGAGCTATCTGTCTGAGCCAGGATCCTCTGGGTTCTACATCTAGACAACAGGGAAGCAGTCGCAGGCTTTCTGTGACTTTAATTATCTTTAGCAAATGGGTTGATCATCCCCACAGGAAAAAGGTATGAGCCCCAGAGCACGTATTTGGAAACGTCTGTCCTGTCCTGATAATGGGCTTTCTGAGAATACGGCTAATTCTTCATCATTACACAACACAGAGGTGATTGAGCAAGTGCCAGCCGTGGTGAACGCCAGCTGGATTTGACTGGATTCTATCCCCGAATATTAAAAACAGGTCAATTTTCTTCTCAGTCCTCTAAAGATTTGTGGATGGGCTGGGCATGGCATCGCGGGGACGACTGACTCTAGGTGGCATCGAGAGAGGATGTCTAGAGGGGATCTATTTTAATCAGGAACACCAAGTAGTTACACGATTGGCAACACCTACCAGCCTGGCCTGGAAATTGGAATTTACAGACAAAAATGACAAGTCTGTTTTCATCTAAGTGTTCCTGGGATTTGTTTTCCCCTTAAAAAAAAAAGTCTGACTGTGAGAGGAAACATGCACATGAAATGGCAAAATGTAGGAAAATACAAAGAAAAAATAAAACTTACCTAGAATCCCATTACCCAATGATTATCACTGCAAACATGATATCTTTCAGCCTTCTCTTGTACATAAATATTCATAATTTATTGTGTATAGTATTTTACAATATTGCTATCAAACGGCCTGTGGCAGTTTAAACTTTTTTTTTTTTTTGCTGTATATCAAGAACATTTAGTCATCTCTTTCAATAGTCGACATCAATTTAAATGACTGCAGAGCCCTTCACTAGGAAAGCAAACCAACACCTACTTAAACAACCCCCCAATATTTAGGCTGATTCCAACTTTTTGCTATTGTAAATAACTCTACAATGGACATCCTTATACATAAATCTTTGCTCACATCTCTGATTATTTCCTTAGGGTAAATTCCTGGAAGAAAAATTACTGGTGAAATGATTCACACATAGTAAGACTTTTTTTTTAAATTTAAAGCAGCCTTATTTTTATTTTATTTTTTTAATTTAGTTATTTATTTATTTTTGGCTGTGTTGGGTCTTCGTTGCTGCGCGCGGGCTTTCTCTAGTTGCGGCGAGCGGGGGCTACTCTTCGTTGTGGTGCGCGGGCTTCTCATTGCAGTGGCTTCTCTTGTTGCGGAGCACAGGCTCTAGGCGTGTGGGCTTCAGTAGTTGCGGCACACGGGCTCTAGAGTGCAGGCTCAGTAGTTGTGGCGTACGTGCTTAGTCACCCCACGTCATGTGGGATCTTCCCGGACCAGAGCTCGAACCTGTGTCCCCTGTATTGGTAGGCGGATTCTTAACCACTGCGCCACCAGGGAAGTCCCCGTAGTAAGACTTTTGCTAAGTACTGTCATGTTAGTCAGGAAAGTTTATGATAAATAACATTTCCTATAGCAATAGAGTCTTTTTTCTCCCACTCCCCTGCGACTTTGCCAGTCCTGGTAGATACCAATTGAAACACAGAAAAAAAAAAAAAAAATTCTACTGCCTCGAGAAAACCACTGTTAACAATTTGGTGAATATTTTTTCCAGACTGTTTTCTGTGCACATATGTTTATAGATATATGTGTGCTTTTCAGATCTGGAATGATGGATACATAGTGTTTTGTATGCTGATTTTTGAATTCAGTATATACTGTCCTATCTTCTATGAAGCATCCTTGTTTTCCCTGACTCCATCCTATTATACTGGAAATCTGTACTCTAGCATATACCTCACCAATTCCTTGATGCCGAACGTGTAGACCGCTTCCGACTTTTCCCATATAAATGGTATGGGAGTAAATTTCCTTCATTATCCATAGTTTCTAGATAATTCCGTAGAAACAGAAAATGCTAGAACAAAAACAATGCACCTTGTAAGGATTTTAATACATGTTACAAAACTCAGAAAGACCAAGGCCATCTTCCGTCCAGTAATCTGAGAGTTGTGTCACTGTCTGTTTCTGTTCTTTTTTAATATTGCTACTCTGAACGGCATGAAAAGTTATCTCAGATTATTATAGTTTTCACTTGAATTGCTTTGACTGCTAATGAATTTAAACATTTCTCATAAGTGTATTGCCCATGTGCATTTCTACTTTTGAGATTTGTCTCTCATTTTTCTTTAGCCATTTTTACTGATCTGGGAGAGCTTTGTATATTTTGAGAGTCTTAATATTTTGTCTTATATGTTGGAACTATTCTTCCTAGTTGTTATGTGTTTTAAAAATTTTATTAGTGGTGGTGTTTGATGTCCTGGAGTTTTTAATGTTTGTGTTGAATCATTTTGTCTTTTCCTTTGTGGTGTCTTTTGGGGGAATGATTTTTAGATGACGTCACACGTGTACAGTGAATAAAATGGCCTTTGACTTTGGAGGAGCTGTGACGATCACTTGGCAATGCAGCCGGTCAGTCAAAAGCCCTCTGTCTTTCTTAATTTTTATTAGGAATCTGTCCCTAACTGTGTAGCAGAAAGAGCACCGGGCAGAGTCAGGGCCGCTGACCTTGGGCCGTGCTGCTAATTCACCATGGAGCCGCGTCCCCGCATTTGTAGAAGGAAGGAATGATTTTCCTTTCACCCCTAATTGATCATAGGATGACCTTAAACAGGGCCCTAAAAATCACTCCCCAGTGAAGCCTGTTCTAGGCATATAAAGCCAGACCCCCCCAAAGAAAGACAAAATGATGACATCATATAAGCATTCAAAGTTCCTGAATGTCAAGAAAGACCACAAATACAATGAAAAGAGAAAGAACAAGCTAGGAAAAATATTTTCAACCATTACATCATTAGCTCCCCCCGACCCGGCCAATGGACAGATAATTCCTGCTCGTCCTCGCTCAGAGGGTAGGGGAGGGTGTCAGGAGCCCGGCACATGGCAGGGCTCAATGCAGGCTTCTTATTCTCATGATGGAATGAACGAATCAATGATGAAACCTGCATCCTAGGCGGTGTGTGCGCCTTCCTTTAAATGGAGCGGAGATGGAACGCCTGGGCTGGGGAAGGACGTGGTTTCACTCCTGTTGTTTCCTGCGGGGTCACTGCAGAACCTCTGAGCTCATCTGGAAAATGGGTTTAGAACTGTTTACTCCCTCAGTTCCAGCCTCCTCCCTCCCAAGGGATGTCAGTTGGATGAATCAGAGCATAGGTATTTTGGCCCAGCCATTGTTTTGACAATAGGAATGATTAAACAGATAGTTTATTTATATTACTCTCATCGTTTGCACCCACATGTCCGGAAGAGCTTTGTTCATAGGTGTACACAAGAAGGGGACTTTCTGCAAAGTCAGAAACTGGTTGTGGGAAGAAAATGGGGGCATCGTCGAGGCAAAGGAGCTTTTATTTTTTTCACAGGGTTCCTTTTCACTTTAAACTGGTTCTTTTCTGCTCTTGTGTGGCCTGGAATGTCTGCTGAACTACAGGCCTGAGGAAGGGCTTGAGTTGCAGCATGAAAGATTGGGTCAGATGTCAAGAGGGACTTCCTGGTTTATGAGATTGTGTGGGTAGAGGAAAGAGCGAAGGAGGAAAGTCACACCACCTCCTTCCCTGTGAGTAAGAGGTGGTTAGCTTGGAGACACTCCAGTGCCTGTGGGTGAGACCCTCTCCCCACCTTCCCAGAGGTCTGGGAAGCAGCAGTGGAGACAAAGCACAGCCCTGCTGGGAGGTTCCTGAGAGAAAATGCAGCACCTCCCTCCCATTTCACAGGTGGCGAAACCAAGGCAGGACTGTGCAACAAATATTTACCAAGGACCTCCCGTGTGCCAGGACTGTTCAGAGCACTAGGGGTACAGCAGTAAGTGAGACAGATGACTAGCAAACAAGGTCAGGGACACAGAGTTAGATGTTGGGGAGTGATGGGGCTGGACTGGGACAGGAGGTAATGGGGGAGGAGGGGTGGAAAGCATCCTTAAAGGAGTGGTCGCGGTAATGCAAAATGAAATGACTCACCAAGATCACACGGAGATACAGTCAGAGTCTGGTTTCCTGACTCTTAGTCAATGGCTCCTCTGGCTCCTCCAGGGTGTTTTGGTTGCAAGTGACAGAAAACTCAACTCAAAAAAGGCTTATGCCCAAAGAAAATTGATTGACTAAAAAATCTGAGGGTAGATCTTATTTCAGGAATGTCTTGATCCAGGTTCTCAAACTTGTTTCAGGAATGTCTTGGTCCAGGTTCTCAAACAACATCACCAAGCCCTGCACTCTCTCCATGTGTCTGCATCTTCCATGGGGGTTTTAGTTCTCAGGCTCCTTGTGGGAGCAAGATGACTCCAGCAGCTCCAGGCCTACATCCTGGGAGTCAAGCTCAGCTTCTCCTTCCCTAGCAATTTGAACGAAAGTCCTGGGCCTGACTCCCTCGGCCAATTTGGGGCCACAGACCAATTTCTGAACCACTGGCAGTGGCTTAGGGGACATTCTGCACCAATTGTCCAGGCCTGGGTCACAGGCCCAGCCAGGAGCACTGGGCTGAGAGAAGGGAGAATGTGTTCCCAGGTGAATTCTGAGCATTGTTGGCAAAAGGAGGAGGATGGATTCAGGCCAGCCCAAACCCAGCCATGACAGCGATGTCATCCTGCTGTCCACGCTGTAGCCCCACCAGCCACTTCCCCAGGCTGTATTGGTCACTGACTGTGTGCTTCTATCTCTGTTTCCCAGAGCTCAGCCTTCAAGATATAGAAGATACTTTTCTTTTTTTCAGTTCTCCAGGATCTTACAATTTACTTGAGGAAACAAATCCTATATCCTTATTTTCATCCTGTCTTTTTGTGGTTTGCGAATGACATGAATTTTCTGTCCACAAAGGGAAGGATGTCTGTGGGCTGAAGGAGTCAAGTCAGGCAAAGGAGGCTTCTAGTACATTTCAAAGGGGGATGGGGGTTGTATCGGGCAAGGGTTTGCAGAGGGTAAAATTCGACAGTGTGTGCAGGATGCCAGCTATGGTCAACTGCACGTATCGCCATTTGATGATGGTTTGTTGGGATACATGGTTGGGATTTGTATAGTTCTTGTACCACTGGTACTTCACAAGATTATAAGGTAGGAACCAGGCAAATGTGCATTTTAGTAGTCAAGTATTTACTCCAAATTTGTGTTCAAAACAAATATGTTATTAACTTATCAGACCTGGTTAATATGGACAGGGGTGAAGTGAAAATTAAAAAGAAAAAAGGTGGGGGAAGAGTCGATTTAAAGAAAGCTCCTGAACGGTTTGCAGAAATGGCGAAAAATATCGTAATGAGAATGAGTCAGGTCTGGGAAATGCTGGTCTAGAGCCTGGATTCTGGGATCTTACTTGGATTCCAGCATCAGACCCACCGTACGTCCGCAATGCAATTTTGGGCAAATGGCTTCACCTTTCTAAACCTTCGGCTTTCTTACCTGTAAGATGGGGCTGAGACTGGGACCAGCTTCGTGGGCTGTGGCGGAACCCTTGAGACAGATAATGTGTGTGAAACACTTAGCGTGGTGTCCGACGCAAGTGAAGGGTCATTCAGTTAGCTATCAGTAATCTGTTATTTTTCACAGGAAAGGGAGGGAAGGCAGCCCAGGTAGCAGGCAGGGCAGGAGCAAAGGCCCAGAGGTGGGAATGGACATGGCAGTTTGGGGCCTGCTGTGCGTGTGGGATCTTGTGGAAGAACAGCAGGGGTGATTTGGGGTCCGGAGGGGAGGATGTACCATTTGAATGGAAACCCCAGAAGGTGAATAAGGCTCCTCTGGGGGTTGGCACTCACTGCTCCCTCCTGAATCTTTCCCCTCCCAGCTGACCACCCACCACTACCATCCTCCCTGTCCTAAGTCGAGAGCTGTCTGTGCAGGCAGATCCTCAAGAACTGGGGTGGTGCTCCATAGAGCTAATCTATGTTCTTTATCTTTTACACACCATTAACCACAAATTAGCTGATTCTTTTGTGGCCATAAATTAATAGATTCCATTAGTAAACAGTCAATTACAGGATGATTACTTTTTCTCCCTGAACCTCGAGTTTTTTTATAGTTATTTGAGAGCATTTGATGCCGTCTTCTTCCCACTCCTGGTCTCCTTTCTGTGTTCTTGGTTCATTGGACCGGATCTTCCAAATGGACTGCAGAGGCTATGGGTGGGTGGCGTGGATTCTCTCTGTAATGAACTTGTAAGCAGCAGCCTGTTTGTTTTGCAGAAACAAAACCGACCAAGATTTATGTTGAAGAGAATTTTTATTTCCAACACAAACCAAAACAGCAAAGTTTCCATCTCCTTTTATTTCTGTGTATGCCATAAACATATTCTGTTTGTGTTTTTGATATCTTTCCTACTTATTGGGCCTCATTCTGGTAAACCCCTGATAATCTTTTTTTTTCTCTATTTATCCATCCATGCATCTTATCATCCATCCCAGTATCCATCCATCCCACCATCCATCCATCCATCCCACCATCCATCCATCCATCGTACCATCCATCCATCCCACCATCCATCCATCCATGCATCCATGCATGCATCCATCCAACCATCCATCCTTCTGTCTATATACATCCTTCTATCCTTGGCTGGAATTTCCAAGAGGGATACTGATCCCACTGTATCCATCTGCCGAGTCCTAAAGTATTCAAGTAGTGAGATAGAGTTAGTCTTTGGAACCCATAGCCATAAATCTACTACAGGGATGGCAAACCTAGTGCCCTCATCGGGTAGGCAGGTAACTTAAATAACTAAAAGCAAAAAAATGTCCCAGGGCTTCAGTGAACTGTGGGGTTGTAGCTGTTCCTAAAGCCTTCTAATTCAAATTAAAAACAAAATGCAATGTCTTTAGACCTTAGGTTTGTGACTTTTGCTGTATCAGCCAGAATTCTTTGGTTGCAAGCAATAAAAACAGACTCTTCTAGTAGGCTGAATAATAGTCCCTGACAATGTCCATGCCCTAATCCCCAGAGCCTGTGTATATGGTATCTTACATGGTAAAAAGGACTTTACAGATGTGATTAAGAATTTTGAGATAGGGAGATTATTCTGGATTATCCAGGTGAGGCTGATGTCATCCGAAGGGAGGCCAGAGGGTCAGAGTCAGTGGTAGGAGACGTGAAGATGGAAGCAGGGTTTGGGGTGATGCAGGGAAGGGACCATAAGTCAAGGAAGGAAGGCAACCTCTAGAAGTTGGAAACGGCAAGGAAGTAGATTCTGCCACTTTCAGAAAGAATGCAGCCCTGCCATCGTTTGACTCTAGTAAGTGACTGGTCTTGGGCTTCAAACCTCCAGAACCACAGAATCATAAATGTGTGTTGTTTTAAGTCATGAAGTTGATGATAATTTGTTACAGCAGCCGCAGGAAACTCACCCACTAAAAAAACAAAACAAAACAAATTATTGAAAGGCCTTTTAGTAGCCTCCAGCTCCAACTCAGAACAGAAACTCAGGGGGCTTCCCTGGTGGCGCAGTGGTTGAGAGTCCGCCTGCCGATGCAGGGGACGCGGGTTTGTGCCCCGGTCCGGGAAGATCCCACGTGCCGCGGAGCGGCTGGGCCCGTAAGCCATGGCCGCTGAGCCTGTGCATCCGGAGCCTGTGCTCGGCAATGGGAGAGGCCGCAACAGTGAGAGGCCCGCGTACCAGGAGAGTTCTGGGATTTTAGAGAGCAAATCTGAGGGAGGATCCCTTGGGCACCTCTGCTGGGATAAAATCAGCATTTCCCATCCTTGTTTAAGGCTGCTCAAATTTCACATTCCTAGGAGAGGCTCTGATTGACTGAGCTTGGGTCACCTCAAACTGGCCGCCTCACTGGAATGGAGTTCCCCAAAGCAAAACCAGGGCTACACTTGAGTGACTTGTCCCCTCCGTGCCCAGTCAGCTCTGGCCAGAGATGGGGCCACAGACTACAGATATGGCGGTGGGGACCCCTCTACAAGGACGGGGGCCTGGGCAGATGCTCCAGCATGACCTAAAATATTCCCAGCTATATTCCATCCTTGGCAAGCCCAGCCTTGGGTGCCTTCTAGTTGGACATCTGAATTCTCAGCCTCCAGGAGGGCGATTCAATCCTTGTGACCTTAGCCTGCGGTCTCAGCCCCATGCTGATTCTTGCTGGGACTAAAGCACCCACCTCCTAACCAGGCCTGGTGTTGGGTCTTTTCTCTTCAGCTGCCCACCTTTCCAGCACGGGTCCAGTTTTCTTAAATAGAAACATATTTAAACAGGGATTTTCAACCTCAACACTATTGACATTTTGGGCTGGATCATTCTCTGTCCTGTGCACTGTAGGGTGTTTAGCAGCATCCCTGGCCTCTGCCTGTGAGATGCCAATAACATCCTCCTCCAAATTCTGGCACCAGAAATGTCTCCAGACGTTGTCAAGTATCAAGGGCAAAACCGGCCCCGGGTGAGAACCACTGGTTTGAAGCATTACTTCTGTCCCTTTCCACCACCTCTGCCACCACCACCAGGATCCAGGCAACCATTCTCTCATCTCAGCAACTACAGGAATCCTCTCCTTGGTCTTTCCATTCCCTCTCGACCCTTCCAGTCTATTCCCCGTAACCAGCTGGAGAGAGATTTCCTAGAAAGCAAATCTGCTGTCCTGGCACTCCTTTGTCTAAAAAACCCTTCTGGAGTTCTGCAGAGGTCCTTGACAACGTCCCAGCCACTCACCGTGTTCCCTGAGATCTGCCTACTGCCCCAGCCTTGTACCCCAGTACCTTCCTCCTTATTCTCTACGCTTCAGCCGTATCCCGAACTTCTACACATTCTTCCAGTGGATTTTCCCACCCCTGGGCCTTTACACTTGCTGTTTCCTTTGCCTGGAACACTCATCCTGCCACTCCTTGTTTGGTTAACAGGTACTCATCTTTGAGACCTGTTTCAGTTAGGAATGCTTTTGTTTAGTTGTAATGACACAAAAACAGACAGTCTGGAGGCAGTTGGTTTCTGGGTATTGGTTCTTTGACTCAGGGCTATTATCTCTGGGATCCTCTTGGCCTTTCCCTCAGGGCCACAAGACGGTTGCCTGAGCTGCAGACATCCCATCCCTATTTAATGCAGGAAGAAGTAGGACAGTGGAGCCAACAGACTTCAGCTTGCATCTCATTAGTCACAATTGTCCCGTGGCAATCTGTGCTGCAACGGAGGCTGAGAAGGTAGGTATTTAATTCTTGCAGCCTTGATAGAGGGAGTAAGTAAAGGAGAATGGAATTGAGAATGCTATCCATTAAGTGTTGTCTTAAATGTCACTTCCTCCTGGAAGCCTCGCCTGATTGCCTAGGTGAGGTCAGCTACTCCCATTATATGCTCTCCTAGCACCCTATACCTCTCCTTCATACCCTTATCACAACTATAATTTATTCATTTACTTGTGTATTTGATAATGGGCATCTGATTGTTTTCTTGGTCTGCGATTTAGTGAGTTCACTCCTATTTCTCTGGCCCAAGCACGGTGCCTGGTATACAGTAGGGCCTCAATGACTATTTCTTTTTTTTTGCGGTACGCAGGCCTCTCACTGTTGTGGCCTCTGGTTGCGGAGCACAGGCTCCAGACGCGCAGGCCCAGCGGCCATGGCTCACAGGCCCAGCCGCTTCGCGGCATGTGGGATCTTCCCAGACTGGGGCACGAACCCGTGTCCCCTGCATCGGCAGGTGGACTCTCAACCACTGTGCCACCAGGGAAGCCCACAATGACTATTTCTTGACTTCCTGCTGCCAAATAATTCCTGCTAGAGCACAGAGAGGCCCTGACCCTGTCCGGCCCAGGACTTTTGTTGCCTCTGAGCGGAAAGACAGCCTCTTTCAGTCATCAGCTTTCCCAGCAGTGGCCGGCCTTGTTTTGGCACGTTTTCCACCCAGCCTGTTTCTGGAGCAGGTCCACCTGTGTTTCAGTTGCACATCTGTTGGCCACGTGCTGATAAGGAGCGGAAACTTGTATGCAGATCAGTTGTGAGATACGGCACTGGGAAAAGAGGCTGTTCCTGGTGGGGCTGCCCCTGGGCTCTGAGAGGATGCAGGTTCTGGGCTCTGGGAAGATGCAGGTTCTGGGCTCTGGGAGGATGGAGGTTCTGGGCTCTGGGAGGATGGAGGTTCTGGGCTCTGGGAGGATGCAGGTTCTGGGCTCTGGGAGGATGGAGGTTCTGGGCTCTGGGAGGATGGAAGTTCCGGGCTCTGGGAGGATGCAGGTTCTGGGCTCTGGGAGGATGGGAGTTCTGGGCTCTGGGAGGATGGGAGTTCTGGGCTCTGGGAGGATGGAAGTTCCGGGCTCTGGGAGGATGCAGGTTCTGGGCTCTGGGAGGATGCAGGTTCTGAGTTTCCTGGGACAGAGGCAGGGCCCTGCCTCCTCATCCCGTCCCACCTACCTGCCAGCTGGGACTTCTGGGTTTCCTTACTGTGCCCATTTATTGATCTGGTGGTTTTACTGTGGGTTTTATATTTTTTTCCCATCAGACAAAGTAACATCACGTGTTCACACCGTGCATCTTTCTTGAGTGCCTGGTAATATGTGATTCTGCAGATACGGGGGGACACAAAACGGAGGCAGTTCTTGTACCCCTGGGGGTGGTAGTCTGGTTTGGCAGACAGACACTGGCGTCAGTCAAAGACATAAATAAATGTAAAACCACAACTACCGCAAGTCCTGGGAAAGAGAGGAAATGGTGCTGGAGGGCCCAGCAGAAGGCCATCACCCAGGGAGGTTAGAAGGGGCTTCCCAGAAGCTATGATGACCAAGTTCAGAGAGGAAGGAAAACAGGAGTACAGCAGGTGAAGGGGCCAGGAGGATGTGTTCCGGGTAGGGGGATCACATGGCAACGGCCCTGAGGGGCCAGCGCGACAGGCTGAGAGTGGTTGTTTCCTGGGCTGCAGATGGAAATTCCCTTCTCAGTTAGTATCCAGGGGTTGGACACTGGCAGATCCATGAATGCCATGGGTTCACCATTTATTGGCAGCCTACTGTGCCCCCCAGCCTGGTGCTGTGCCCAGGGCTCCCCAGATGAGCAAACATCCCTACCATCCATAACTTTTCTCAAATGGGCAGAAGGGGTGGGTGTACCTAACCAAAGATAATAGGGAAGTCTGCTCTTGTTCAGATTTAAAGCTGTTTCCAGGCAGATGGCTCAGTCTGCCAGGTACCTTGGATGCTGGCCCCGTGGGCAAAGAGCTTAGCTGATGCACCCCTGGGGCTCTTCCTACCAGGAGCAGGCCAACAGTTTCCCAGGCAGGGTGAGTTTTGAGTTTATTCAACATCCAAAAGATCAAATCAGAAAAGAAAAAAAAAAAAAAAGGGAAAAGGACAAGTTCTTTCAAGCCACATCCAACATAGGAAAAACAGACATTTCCTTTCCTTATGGATTTTCTGGTCAGTTGTGAATTTTAGTAATGCCACAAAAGGCTGACCCTTTTGGAGGAAGAGAGAAATTTCACGTTTGGTTACCAGAATTAAATGAAGAGAAGCCAAACTGGTGGATGTCCCAGTGCGGTATCTCATCCCGGGGGTCTTACTTAGTGTGTTCAAGTTGATTCACGTGGCTGCCACTGGGGAGCTTTCTTCTCGCCGTGACAGGCAGGACCCTGGGGGGCCTGGGGGGAGATCAGGAGCTTTGGGCACCTCTGTGGCATGCTGGTTTTGTTTGTCCCTGCCTGTGTTCCTGGCACTTAAAAAAAGAAAAAAAAAATTTTTAAACCTGGTCATTTAATCTCTTTGGTTACAAATGTCTTTCATTTCTCCCAAAAGAAATGAAAACACACATTGCCATGTAATGATGTTTACTGAAAAAAAAAAAAAAAAAAGCATCATGTAAAATCAATAGACACAATCTGGATAAAATAGATCATTCAGCGACTTCCTTGTGAACTGTGCCCCTTAATCCCTGCCAGCAGCCCATGCACTTTGAGCTCTTTGGCATTTATTTGTTTTACTTTCTTGAAAGTGCACAAGTGGGGAGAGGCAGGTCCATAATCGTGCCGGGTGAATAGTGAGGACACATTCTCCGAATAGCTCATCAGAATAGCATCCATCAGTAGAAGTTTTTCTTCTCGGCTCATGGCAGTGGATCAAATATTTAAATGTGATTTTTAGACATAAAGGCACATGAAGAGATTTGTTTGATGAAGGAGGAGTGATTTAGAAAACTCTGCTCCAATGATGGGGAAGAATTTTCCGCTGGGATGAGGCTAACTCACCTGCAACACATTTTGCCTGAAAACTTAATACCCCCTTCATGTCTTCCCAAAGGAAAAGACCCCATTGACCAGATTCTTTATTGGGGGCCGGGGCTGGACCCCACCAGTGGGTTTGGGGACTGGGGTGCCCTTTGCCCTTTGCCCTGACAGCACCTGCCTCCCCAGGGACGGTCCCCTTGGCAGCTTTCTGAGTTGAGTGCTGACAGCTCCGATTTGCCAGCGAGGTGGGGAGAAATCAGAAATGATCCATCCGCCTGCTCAGTGTAGTGGGAAAGGACCTGACAGGGCCTTCGGTCCGCTCTGGTGTCTCAGCAGCAGCAGGAAACGCTAACGGGAGCAGACAGCTCAGGGCTAGGGCTGGCTGCACCGGAGTGGGGAGAAAGGAACGGGACAGGCTCTGGTGAGGGCATGTCAAGAGGATTCAGGCGAGACCCAAGAGGGCAGTGCCTCCAGAGCATCCTCTTGGGAGCCGGGCACCTGCCTCCCCTGGGTCGAGAGTTCCAAGAGAGGCATGACGCCAGGGTTGGTCTTTCAACTGCGGCTGGTAACCACAGTGTAATTTGGGGTGGTCCCCTGATGGACATTTTTCATTTAGAAAAATGCATATTGGTGAAAACACCGTTAGCACTCCAAACCCATGATTTGGGGTTCTGGTTTTATTTTTTTCTAATGGAAATATCAATAATCTCTAATTGTGAAGGCTTTGCTGCAAGCCAGGCATGTTGCTAGGTAGGCAGGTATGCTTGCATGAATTTATGTACACACATGCACATCTCTCTCTATATATTCCTTTTAAGACTCTGAAGAGCCCTATGAAAGGTTACCAGCATCCCCACGTCACAGATGAGGAAACCAATACCAAAGAGCTTAACTCTATTACTCAACACTCATCAACCCAGTGGTTGATTTTTATAACCCAGTAATAATAAATCCTGCTTCTTTCTCCTTACAAATACCATCCCTGGAGGTGCTCAGAGGAAACCTGTTGATTAATCACTCTGTCAGCTCATGACCCTTGTGTTTTTTCAGTCCTTTTTCTTGAACCCATTCTATGATTTTGCTTATTTAAACCCTGCTTATCATAGCTGTACTGGTTTCTACACCAGAGCAGAGCTCACGGTCCCTCTTCCAGAAAAACCTGCTTTTCTACATTTAGGAAATAATGATGGAGGTAAAGCACAGGTGATTTGATCAATCATGGTTGAGAAAACAACGTTTTACCGTCTGTGGGGTGAGTTCTAAAGCAACCACATTCTTACTAATGTTTGAAACCTCAGGCAAGGCATCTGCAGTGAGGAAAGGAGTCCCTTCCCCTCAAAACGCTCTCTTTAGAGTCTCGACTCCCGGCGCTCAGACTCTGCACAGGACAGAAGCGTCTTTCCCTCCTCTTCCTTTGGGATCAGCAATTGGCCCATTCTCACCCAAGACCTGTCTGGTAGCCCTGGAAAACAGGCCGTGCAATGCACGCGCACGCGTGCGTGCACACACACACACACCGCTCACGCATCACACACGCATGTGCCCCCGTTCTCACAGTGCCCTCAAGCACGTGGGCACACACATGCATACTCGCGCTCTCACTCACTTGTAGTCATTGACACACCCACCCATACACGTGCACACACACAGATGCACTCAAAGTGGTGACCAGATGTGTGCATTTGGAATTCACAGTCAAAAACCTCGTGGGACTGCGCGTGGGGCAGGATGTGTTTTAGCATCAGTCAGTCCTTGGCTCACCTGCATCCAGCTGAATTCATCCAGAGGCCACTACCAGGTACCAGGCTCCGTGCAGGGGCCCATGGGGACCAGAGTAGGAGAGAAGCAGCCAGTGAGGTGAGGGGAACACAGACTGATGGGCAGATCGGGACCCACATCTGTGGGTCCATTTTTTCCCATTTGTAATGAGTCGATCCCTTCACCCCCTTCCATCCTGTGGTGACAAGAAGCTCTTTTCCAGGGAGATGGGTGCCTTCAAATCCAAGGTGAAGCCTTGCCTCGCTTGCTCTGGGAAAGTCGAGCAGGGGAGTGGCTGGGAGGCAGCTGGTCCCTCACATGTGCACCTGCTGAGCCAAACGCTTGGGCCCTGCCGCCCAGGGGTGCCATGGCTCAATGGTTAAGACACAGGCGCTGGGCCAGACAGCCTGCATTTGAATCCTGCCTCTGCCGCTTGCAAGCTGGGTGACCTTAGGCAAATTGTTTAACCTCTCTGTACCTGTTCCCTGACTGCTTCCTTTACATGGTCACACGTTGGCTTACACCCACCTCCCGGGAGGGGCTCGCCCTGACCTCCTGGCTAACATGGCTTGTCCCCGTCCTTTTGTTTCATAGCATCCAGTCACAGCTTATGACTTTATATTTATGTGGGCATTTATCCCTTTAATCTTTTCTTCCCCAGTGGACTGTAAGCTCCCCAAGAGCAGGGACTATGTCTGCTCTGCATGGTGTCCCCCCAGAGCCTGGCAGTGTGTCTGGCACACAGTAGGTGCTCAATACTTTGATGCTAGAGCGATTTGTAGTGACCTTGATGGATAGAAAGAGAGGCAAGTTCTTCAGAGCAGAGCAAGTAGGGCCCAAAGCTCCTTGGGAGATGTGCAAATATGGGAGGAAAACTAGGGCTTGGACTCAGCAGCAGCCCACTGTCTCGATCCCCAAATAGCTCTTTCTCCTCTCTTCACCCCCAGCAATCACAGTTCATCAATTGCACAAGAAATGTCCCTCCCATGCGCCGGGCTCTGGGCTGCAGCGGTGATAGCAGGGCCCACCCATTTCCTGCTCTCGTGGCATCCAGCTGCTATCAGGTGGAGACTGACAGTAAACAAGAGAATGTCTGGGTTGAGTGTCAGGAGGGCCACGTCGGCTGTGATGAGAGGGCATGGTCGGGCTCACCCTGTTTGGGTCAAGTGGCTTCTCTAAGGACCACCTCGTGTTGGCCGGGTGGTGGACAACTGGAAGGGCATGAGGGCCGAGGGAACAGAGTGGGTGAGTGGCCTGAGGCTGGGAGAGGCACAGGAACCGTGAGGAACTGAGTGGCGGAGGTCAGGCAAGTTGGAAAGTCAGTGTCAAGAGAAAGTGGTGGGCTTGGGAGGGTCCCCAGGAGGGAGAAGGGGCCTTAGAGCCGGGGGTGGGGGGACTGGACATTCTCAGAGTGCAAGGAAATGCCATCACCCTGGAAAACAGGGAACAAGGCCCTTGTTTGGGGCGCACTGGGACACACACATGGAGACGTAGCAGTTTATCCATAGAGCAGTGGGGTGCCAGCCAAGACATTTAATCAAGGGAGGGATGTGATCAAATGTGCTCGTAAGTGTTTTGCAATGAAGGGAAATTTGTGACCCGCACGGGGTTTGAAGTTCGAGGCCTGGGACTGTTTCTTGTCACCTTGCTCATTAGAGGATGAGAAGCAACAGGGGCAGCTGCAGGGACGCCACCGGCACGTGACCCCTGATGCCTCGGGCTTCTCCTTTCCGCTGGCTCAGAGGAAAGAGGCTGCAGTGAACATCGGCACTTTCTCATCCGGGCTGCGGGCAAATGGGCCTCGGTTTCCTCCACTGCTCATCTCAGGACCTGCCCAGGGGGTCAGGTGCCTGCTCTGACCACCCTGCTGAGGCCACGCGTGCCTGAGGCCGCCCCCATGGTTGGAGCACGAGAAGCTGAGAATGGGTGTCAGCGGGGCCGCAGGTCCCTGACCCATGTGAGACGCCGACCGTTTCCTGAATAAGCTATCGCTCTTGGTCCCCCAGAGAAAGGGTAGAAGGAGGGAACTCCCAGTCAAACAGGGAAAAGCTGGAAGCAACATCAAAATCCTTCAATAAGACAAAGGATAAATACACACGTAGGCTCCAGCCTCTGTGGTAGGAAGAATAATGACTCCCAAAGATGTCCATGCCCTCATCCCCAGAACCTTACTGAGGATGTTACCTTACGCACTCACCACTCGCACCCTTCCCGCAGCTTCTGCCAATGAACATACTCTCTAAGTAGAAACGGCTTCCTCTGCAAGTGCAGTCTTAAGACAAGCCCCAGCCTTACTTCCATCTGACTTACCCCTGGGCCCCTCCTCTGTAGAAATTCTGAACCTCCTTTGGCTAGACTTGACCTCAGGAGCCATAACTCTCCTCTGTCCCTCTCACTCACTTTCCAGTTGCCCTTAGAAACTCACAAATCCCTCTGGAATAACTCCTGCCCAGTGGCCACCTCTTCCACCACCTCTGGTCCCAAAACATCCCTGCACCTTTAGGCAAATCCTTTCCTAACGTGGCTGAGCCTCTGCTTATTCATGTGCAGATGGGACACTTCCCCTGACCTGTGCTGATAGGTGGGAGCCTCCTTGGGGAGGTGGCGGGGGTGTGTCCGTTGAAGGGGGAGGCGAAGGCAGCACTGCTTTGTCTGCTGCAGCCCTTCCGGGCTTCTGCTGCTTTTTCTCAGCGCTTCTGAAAAAAACTGCTCTTAAGTTTCCCTGCCCCTGTTGGAAAAGGCTTTACCGTCTTATTGCTCAGAGGAGCGGCCAGGGGGAAGGTTCAGTGTGAAGGGTTCAAATTCCCAAGCGGTTTTGTCCAAGACAGAGTGAGAGCCCAGGGCCGGGAGGAAGTGGCTGGGGCGGCTGTGGGCTGGGGCAAAGGTGAGGACGGTTCTTCCCGGCTGGACTCTCTGACACTCGTAACAGGCCGGTGCTTATCTCCCCGAATCGTTACCCGCCTGCCTGCTGAGATTTCCACAGGCCGTGGGAGTGGGGACTTTCGTCCCCCTATACCTCGTGTACTGGTCATGTCTGTCCCTGGTGCCTGCACATAGTAATTGAATCAAAGAAGGAACATGTGGTTCCCCCTCATCACTGGGGACCACAACCTCCCAGGCCCGCACCCAGGTTAGCCTGCCCTCCCAGGTCCTCCCCCATCTGTTCTTGGAGCTTCTCCCGGGGCCTTTATCTCCTCGGATCTGTGCCCATCACTGGCTGGCACGGGGAGGGGTGTGTGAGGAAGAGGGGAGGCAAGAGCCTGGTATGAGTAAGAGCCCTTGGTTCCCTTCAGATGTTTATCTGTCCATTTCACAAACCTTCCCTCTGTGGAATAACTTGTTTGGTGAAAAAGGCTTTCTTTCCTCATTTTATGGCCGGGAGGGGTCATCGGATAATCACTTCTGAGTGCTGGTCTGGGGCGAGGGTGGGGCAGGACGAGCCCCTCACCCTGGGGTGTCAGCCGCTTCTGCCATCCCCCACTTTAGGGGGCAGTGAGTCTGGGATGAGAGGTGGGAGTTGGGAGTGCCGCCAGGTGAAGGAACAGGACATGTCTCCACCTGCCACTCAGCCTCTGCCTTTAGAGGTGAGATCACCTTCCAGACCAGGCTCCACCCACCACCGTCCCTTCCCCCGGAAAAGTGGGGTGCCCTCCTCCAGCCCTCTCCTCCCCACATACACCTGCACTGCACCCCACCCCCGCGCACCCCCACGCTTCACGTATTCCTGTGCATTCACACGATGGGCAAGAATGCATTGTCTGCCCACGTACATTCATCTGGGCTTCTCCTTGAGGTCAAGTCCAAGCTCATTTCTGGGGAAGATCCACTCGTGTTGTAGAATCACTTGTTTATTGATTAATTCACTTAGTAAATAATGATTTACCGACAGCACTGTGTGGGCCACTGGGTCAAGCCTGAGATCAAGAAGAAGGAAGTGAGTACATCAGACACTCACCCAGCTTGTAGGAGAGAGGAGGCTTTAAACAGACACAGAGCAGGCGTGAACTGGGCACCCACTGCGTGTCAGGAACTAAGTGCTTCACCTCGGCACCTCCTTTAATCTTCATAGAAACCCAGTCGGTAGGTTGGTTACTCTCATCCTCATTTAGGGCACGGAGGCCAGGAGGGGCGACTCGCCTGACATCACACGGCTGGTAAGTAGCAGGGCCTGGATTTGAAGCCAGGCTCCCTGGCTCCAGAGGCCACACCTGTAACCAGGACCTTGTGCACCCCAATGATAAGATCCTACTCACTATGAGAAGGGCTGGGTAATTCTAGATAATTCTGGGTAATTCTAGAAAGGGGACCTGATTTAGTCTGGAGGTCATCAAGAGTGTCTAAGGAGGGACTTCCCTGGTGGTGCGGTGGTTAAGAATCTGCCTGCCAGTGCAGGGGACACGGGTTCGAGCCCTGGTCCGGGAAGATCCCACATGCCATGGAACAACGAAGTCCGTGCACCACAACTACTGAGCCTGCGCTCTAGAGCCCGCGAGCCACAACTACTGAGCCCATGTGCCACAACTACTGAAGCCCACGCGCCTAGAGCCTGTGCTCCACAACAAGAGAAGCCACCGCAATGAGAAGTCCACGCACTGCAACGAAGAGTAGCCCCCGCTCGCCGCAACTAGAGAAAGCCCGTGCGCAGCAACGAAGACCTAACACAGCCAAAAATAAATAAACTAATTTAAAAAAAAAGAGTGTCTAAGGATAACAGACTCGTGGTTGCCAAGGGGGAGGGGGGAGGGGAGGGAAGGAATAGGAGGTTGGGATTAGCAGAGGCAAACTATTATATATATAGGATGGATAAGCAAGAAGGTCATACTGTATAGCACAGGAAACTGTACTCAATATTCCGTGACAAACCATGATGGAAAAGAATAGGAAAAAGAATATATCTATATATGTATATATCTATATATATCTGAGTCACTTTCCTGTACGGAAGAAATTGACACAACATTGTAAATCAACTGTGCTTCAATAAGATTTATTTATTTTGTATTTATTTATTTTTTGGCCACGCAGCTTGTGGGATCTCAGTTCCCCAATTAGGGATCAAACCCGTGCCCCCTGCATTGAAAGCATGGAGTCCTAACCACTGGACCGCCAGGGAAGTCCTAATAACATAAAATAAAATAAAATAATAATTAAAAAAAAGATTGTCTAAGGAAATGCCCTTTATGCTGCACTTGGAAAGATGGGGAGGAATCAGACACGCAAAGACTGGGAAAAAATATGTTGCAGGAAGAGGGAGCTGCAGGTGCCAAGGCCCTGAAGCAGGAGGAACGTGCATGCTAGAGGAGTGCAAGAAGGTCCTTGTGGCTGGAACCCAGTGCACGAGTTGGCTCCCTTTTGGTAGTAGATGCGGTTACCTCCTGGACAATCATTCACCTGTCGTCCACCTTACCAATAGCACCCCAGGCGAGGCTGTGCTTCATGGGAGGGAGGCTCCAACTCTGATACCGTCTCAGAATGGCTACAACTCCGTCCTACATGCTCTTCCAGAATCTCGTCACGCCCCAGTGAAGAGGCAGTGTCTATTTCTTGGTCCTTTGAATCTGGGTGATTTTGGGACTGCCTCGATGAAGATGATACAGTGAAAGTGATGCCGTATGATCTCTGAGGCTGGGTCAAAAAAGGTGACGTGGCTGGAGAGCTCTCACTCTCTTTCATAGGACACTTACCCTTGGAATCCAGCCACCATGCTGTGAGGAAGCCCAGCCAAGCCCGTGTGGGTAGGTTACATGTGGAGAAAAACTGAGGCCTCAAGCCAACAGCTAGCATCCCCACCAGACACGAGAGTGAACGAGCCTTCAGATGATTCCAGCCCCCAGCCTTTGAGAGGGCCCAGACATCCTGAGGCAGAGCCAGGCTGGCCCTCCTGTACTCTATCCAAATTCTTGACACAGCATCCACTAGAATGATAAGTGATGTCTTTGTGCCACCAAATTTTGCGGTCATTTGTTACACAGCCATAGTAACTGGGTTTCTGTGGTAAACCATGACCTGTCTGGTAAGCCCATTCCCTTTTCCAGGGATTGGTTTGGGGTTTGGTTTGGGACCCAATCCTGGCTAATGTGAAGCAAAGGGATGTATGCTGAGCGAACTTCTGAGGAAGGTTTCCTGACTTTGAAAGAAAATTGTCAAGAAGATGCAGTCTTTTTCTACCTCCAGATAAAGCTTGGTGAGGAGATAATGCCTGGGCAACTGCAGCCATTTTGTGACTATGAGGGAGTGGTCCGAAGATGGCAGAATTGGAAGAGAGAAAGATCCTTGGGCCATATGTTATGAGACACCGATTAGCCAATCTTGAAACCATCCTAGTTCTGTGAAGTAATAGCCCCTCTTATTGTTTAAAGGTTTTGTTTTGTTTTTTTTGCTTTGCCTTGAGGCTTGCAGGATCTTAGTTCCCCGACCAGGGATTGAACCTGGGCCACAGCAGTGAAAGCCTGGAATCCTAACCACTAGGCCACCAGGGGAATCCCAGTTTAAAGCATTTTGAGTTTGACGTCCACTTACTTTCCAAGTGACATACCTTCTTTCCCCTCACAACCCACCTTTCCCCTGCCCTGGCTCATCCCTGAGTTTGGGGCAGAGAAGGCTTAAAGAAGCTCTGATACACAGAAGAGGATTTCTGCCTCTAAACCCAGAGCAAGAGGTACTCAGAATGGGAATTCCAGGAGTCTGATGGTGGAGGAAAGAGGTCAAGAAAGAAGGGAAACAAATCAAGAGGAAAGACCAGTGAGGGAAGAAATAAAGAAGATTATACCGTAAAGACAAGGAAATTAGGACAAAAGAAACTGGACAGAGAAGACCTGGGAGGAGGTGGTAGAGAGTTCAAGGCTACAGGACATTCTTTGTGCCACTCTTTGATCCTAGAACCACATTCCTCACGTCATCCCATGAGGCCACACAGGACAGGGATTAAACATGCAAGCTCTGGAGTTAGAATTCTGACTCCACTACTTTCTGTCTGGGTGAAATTGGGCAAATTACTTAAGCAAATTGAACCTGTTTCCTAATTTGTAAAATAGAGAAAGATGATAATAACACCCATCTCAAAGGGCTGCTGAAAGGAATTGAGACAGGACCCTACGAGTTGTCAGTACAGAAACTCAGTTCAGACCGGCTTAAGCAAAAGAGTGATTCCTTTGGCTCCTGTCCCTAAAAGGTTGAGTAATAGGCTTCAGGTGTGGCTGGATCCAAGGGCTCAAACGATGTCATCAGGACTTGATCTTTATATATCTTTTGTCTCTTTTTCTCCCATTGGCAACACATTCAACTAAGCCTTCTCTTTATGGTTGCATCTACTATGCAGGCTCGAAGGGGACGATACTTTCTGTTGGTCTGATCAGCCAGCCTGGTGGGTCCTGTACCCATTCCTACACCTCTTGTATAACCAAGGAGATGGATTATGCTAATTGGCTAGCCCTGGGTCAGGTGTTCCTAGTCCTGGATGTGGAGATGGGGCCAGCCCCATTCCCCTACATGGGCTGACGTGGAATATGTGTGTGGGGGGTGGGAAAGGCTTCGAGGAAAACTGGGGAGCTGTCAGTGGAAGAAAAGAGGGTGACTGCTGGACAGACAACACAGCAGCGTCTACCACAAGGACTTCAAAAGCCATCCCCTCCACGGCCCTGCGCTCACCCTTAGAAGCAGTTACACAGAAGACAAGCCCTGAGCTACGCTGTCAAGGGAAAATGACTTTAAAAGATGTGTCAGGGCTTCCCTGGTGGCGCAGTGGTTGAGAGTCCGCCTGCCGATGCAGGGGACGCGGGTTCGTGCCCCGGTCCGGGAGGATCCCACGTGCCGCGGAGCGGCTGGGCCCGTGAGCCATGGCCACTGAGCCTGCGCGTCCGGAGCCTGTGCTCCGCAGCGGGAGAGGCCACAACAGTGAGAGGCCCGCGTACCGCCAAAAAGAAAAAAAGATGTGGTAAGATACACGTAGCATAAAATTGACCATTTTACCCATTTTTAAGTAGACAGTTCCATGGCATTAAGTACTTTCACACTGTTGTGCAGCCATCTCCACCATCCATCTCCAGAACTTTTTCATCTCCCCAAACTGAAGCTGTGTCCTCATTAAACAACAGCTCCCCATCCCCCTTCCCCCAGCCCTGGGCAACCACACTTCTACTTTCTGTCTCTATGAATCTGACTATTCTAGGTCCCTCATATAAGTGGAATCCTACAGTACTGGTCTTTTTTGTGTCTGGCTTATTTCACTTAGCATAATGTCCTCAAGGTTTATCCATGTTGCAGCATGTGTCAAAATTTCATTCCTTTTAAGGCTGAATAATATTCCTTTGTACGTATATACCATATTTTGTTTATCTAGTCATCTGTTGATGGACATGTGGGTTGTTTCCAGGGCAAAATGCCTTTTAAGCCAAGAGTGTGTCCACTTTCATTTCTATAGGCAGCATGACACCCAAGCCAGCATCCTGCTTGTCCCCTCCTGTCCTTCCCGAAGCCCAGTTATTTGGCTTCAGAAAGTAGTAAGAGCAAAGGAGAGTCACATAAGAATAGAAGTGATAAGGAAAAAGAGAGGGAGAGAGGATTAATAATTTTTTAAAAAAAGGTTTTCAGCAAAGGAAACTCAATTTTAAGAGAAAATAAAAAAAAATCAATCAGGTCTGGTGGCTGCAACTCACAAAGGAGGCACAGTTGTCAAAAGGAGGGCTGGGACTTTTCAAAGCGCTTACTGGAACTAAACAGAAATGCTGAACTTTGTTTTGTCTTTCCCAAGAACATGCTCTTTTTGGAATCAAAAGACTCTGAGGGTGGTGAAAGACTTCAGAGCATGAAATTGTATTACTGGAAATGGTTTGGGGCTTTTGTTCTTGAGGCTGGGGCCTCATGAGGGATGGGCTTAGCAACAAGCCCAGCCAGGCTGCAGAGGGGCACGGAGGGGCAGGGGGCAGGCCAGGCAGTTGGAACTGCCCTCGAGTCTCTCAGCTCCTCAAATGCAAACTGAAAAGCCTCAGGGGCCATGGTCGGATGCTATGCTTGGGGAAGACATTAAAAAACAAAAACCAAGACAACAAAAACGGTGTCTAGACCCAAAACAAGAGCGGCAGCAGGACAGGCAGGGGTGGGTCAGAGACTGCAGGTTTGTGACACCTGCAGCCTACTTTGGGATCTTTCAATACTGCTGAATAACCACAGCTGTCTCCTAATGGGTCTCCTTGCCTATTTCTCTAAAAGGTAAATCTGATTGCATCACTTCCTAGCTTCAGAACCTTCGATGGCTCACCATAGCCCTTGAGATTGAGTCAAGCTCCTTAACTATACGCCTCTGTATGTCTTCTTTGACCTTAACCCTTCCATCCTTCCCTTTGCACTCTCCATTGCAGCAGTACTGAGCCACCTCTGGTTCCTCCAAGGAGACCAACCCTCTCCTGTCTCTCAGTTTTGCACGCAGCGTTCCACCTGCCTGATGTGCACTTTTTGTTCCCTCTTTGCCCACCAACACTGTGTATTCTTTTTTTTTAAAATAAATTTATTTATTTATTTTTGGCTGCATTGAGTCTTCGTTGCTGCGTGTGGGCTTTCTCTAGTTGCAGGGAGCAGGGGCTACTCTTGGTTGTGGTGCAGACTTCTCATTGCAGTGGCTTCTCTTGTTGCAGAGCACGGGCTCTAGGCGCATGGGCTTCGGTAGTTGTGGCACGTGGGCTTCGGTAGTTGTGGCTCATGGGCTTATTTGCCCCGTGTCATGTGGGATCTTCCCGGAACAGGGCTCAAACCCCTGTCCCCTGCATTGGCAGGCGGATTCTTAACCACTGTACCACCAGGGAAGTCCCCATAGTAAGACTTTTGATAAGTACTGTCATGTCAGTCAGGAAAGTTTATGATAAATAACATTTCCAATAGCAATAGAGTCTCCCACTGCCTCCCCACCTTGCCAGTCCTGAAAGTCCTTGAAATTGAACTTGACTCACAGCAGGCTCTCAGTTATACCTGTGAAATGAACCCCAGGTTTTCAAGTTCCAGTCTTTGCTGGTACCATTAAGCTTATTTAGTATGAGAGCTTTGCTGAGTGGGAAAGCCTGCCATATTGGAAATGGCAAATGCCCAAGCCAGAGTAGACTTTATTCTTTGTTTGGTTTTATTTTTCTGCCTCTAGCTTATATTTGCTTTCAGATCTGAGGGCGTCTTGGGTTAAGAACTTTCCCCCACTTACACTACACCTACGGGAATTATTCTGATCCTTTCTGTTGTGATAAATTGACTGATGGCCATTGTCTTAAGGCTAAGTTGAACATTTGGCTGCCAGGATAACTAACCTACACTCGAGTTTCTCAGTCATGACACTAGTGATAGTTGGGGCTGAGTAATTCTTTGTGGTGGGCTGTCCTGTGTACTGTAGGATGTTTAGCAGCATCCCTGGCCTCCATTGACTACATGCATGTAGGAGGATGCATGTAGCATCCTTCTGGAATGACAACCAAAAATGTCTCCAGATGGTGCAGATGTCTCCTGGGGGACAAAATCGTCCCGGCTGAGAAGCACTCTCAATGTAATTAACGACTCACTGTCTTAGGGAGTTAGGATGTAGCTGTGGGTGAAGCTGGCCCAGGGTCCCCGACTTTTCCCTGACTTTCAGTAAATTATTCATCCAGCAAGTGGCAACCATGAGGGAGCTCTTGTCTTCCTAAGAACTTCCAGTCAAAGGTATTTTGGGGTACAAACAAAAAGACAACCCACGTTTCATTTGAAGCTATGAAATTGAGGTTTCCAAAGTGTCCCAGTGCCATTAAATTGTTCGTGAGGAAGAAAAACATTACTGTCTTTTTTTTCCCCTTTGATTCAATACAACAGGTCTTGAAAATCACACTATAGGCCTTTAAGATCTCATCATAAAAATAATAAATTAATACCAATTTTAAATGAACCCATGTAGATGGGGTACAGTGTATTCCCAGGTCCTGTCTAGGAACCTTTGCAGAATCACATTTAGACTTTAGAATTAGTGCCCATTTTAAGGATGGGGAGACTGAGTCTCAGTGACCTGCTTCAAATGGCATGGGCTTGGGGCCTTCTCAGTCATGCGTGTTGTGAGCCTGACAAAGGCTTGTTTTACCAAAAGGGATGTGTTGGCTCAGAGAATGGGGACATTTACTGCGAAGCTCAAAGAAAGGGAAAGCAGGTGAGAAAGAAAAGAACTAGAGTTGGGACTATGCTGTCTCCACATCCCACCTCGTCTTCCTTCTCTGCTTCTCCTCTTGTCAGGAACGCTCCCCAGCAGCCTGCATCCCATGTGTCACAGTATTGGAAACAAGGCTCCCTCTCCCAGCCTTCCTGTACATTTCCCAGGGAAGGACTCCTATTGGCTCTGCTTAAATCACATGCACATCTCTGAACCAATACCGAGCCCACAAAATAAGCCACTCTGATTGGTCTCACCTGAGTCATGTATCACAAGGGCAGGATCTATTACCAAAATACGGCAAACGGGGGAATGGGTGCCAGCGGCCAAAAGTGATAGCTACTTAACTCAGAACCAAGATGTGGGTCCGGGTTTGAATTAGTCATCCTTCTGGAACATGTCCACCATTGCCATATATATTGGCTGTTTTGAAATAAATACCTGAAAAAAAAAGAAAACTTAATTTTAATAATCCTACAAGGAAGAAATCATCATTTCCACTTTGCAGATGAGGAAACGGAGGCTCAGAGAATTTTTTTAAGTGCCTTGGGGTTAGCTGAGCCCAGTTCCTAACTTGTAACCTCCATGTTTTAGTGCCTCCTATGTATCTCAGATTTGTCCCAGAGAAACATCCCCCCGGTCCTTGGCCCCCCTGTTGACCCGACCCTGATTACTTGGTGAGGGCTAAGAGGACAGGAGTGGGAGGCATATTGGGAGACACAGAAAAGGGGCAGAGGGAGGGCTTCTTGGAGGAGGTGGTACCTCACTGGCAGCACAGGGTGAGGCTGGGCTGGCCTGTGCAGAAGTTGGGTCCAGGCAAGAACACGGCCCTGAGTTCCAGAACCAAACATAATCTCTGTGTCGGGAGCACAGGAAGGAGGAGTGATGACATGAACATGTGGCAATGTTCAAATCTCTCGGGACCCAGAGAGTCTCAGGGGCTGGAATCTACCCCTCAGAGCAATAGGGGGACGCTGAGGATGTGAGCTGAGTGGGAGAGCCTCTGGGTCAGTTTGCATTTTGGAAAGGTGTCGCTGGCTGCCAAGTGGGGAATGGTTTGGAGGCGGGCATGTTTGTTGAGCACCCACTGTGTGCCAGGCATTTTTCTAAGTATCAGGGATACAAAAGTGCACAAGATGAAGTCCCCGTCCTCACAGATTTTCTAGCAAGGACGCAGACAGAAATCAAGTAAACAAGTAAATAGATTCAGCATAATTCACTCATTCAGTAAGGACCGTAAAGAAAAATGTCCTAGAGGCAGGGCAGAGAGGG
Source organism: Lipotes vexillifer (assembly GCF_000442215.2). Classification (NCBI taxonomy): domain Eukaryota; kingdom Metazoa; phylum Chordata; class Mammalia; order Artiodactyla; family Lipotidae; genus Lipotes; species Lipotes vexillifer. The sequence goes on from NW_006791294.1 coordinate 1,309,653, forward strand.
TGATGGTGGTGGGTGCTTTCTTAGCCCAGGTCATAATCCCGGAGAAAGACGAGGGAGGCCCGGGGTCGGGGTGGGGGAGTGCAGGGACTTTCATTTTGTTCGCCCCCAGTGGCACGTGTCAAACAGTGGACCGGGGGGTGTCGGGCTGGCCGTCTCTGGGCTTGTCCTCCAGGGTGCCCATGTTGCCTTTGCTTTGGAGCAGCTGTCGAGCCGATATAAACATTTAAAAGTGGATATAGCTTGGTTCTCGTTCAGCATGTAAATAGATGTCAAATCTTCAATTTCGAAAGGACTGGTTCCCTGAGATTTGTATAAATTTCGGACCACAGTAGAAGCCATACACACGGAAAACCAGGTCTCTCCGCATCAGGGACGGGTCCTGGGTTTCAAAGATACAAACCTTTCAGATGGGAACTCATTTTAGAGGTGGAGCTAAAATTAAGGAGGATAACAAAGAAAGATCAAATGTGTCCCGCATCCGACAGGCACAGCCCCCATTTAGAAAAGTAGAAACGCTTAGAAATAGAGATTTGATGGTTTGGAATTCTTAGATTAAAAATACAATTTGATTTTATTTCATACATTTCTCCTATGTTTTCCAGATATTTAGCATTAAGAGGATTTTCTTTGGGGACAGGCTCCAACAACTTATTCTTTTCTGAAGTTAGACTTTGGGGTACCAACCTAAGTAGTCAGATTCCTGGGAAGCCAACAGACTGAGCATGTCATTTATTTATCTCCGCCCTGCCCCTCAGGATACTGGCAAAGATGAAAGAGATGGAAAGATTGTTGCTGGGGAAGATGCAGGAAACTAGCACCTGTTAGTGGGTGGATACATGGGAACACTGTTTTCTGATGGTAATTTGGCAGGATCTGGCAAAATTTGAAAGAAGCTTGTCCTTCAGAATCAAGCAGTTGATTTCCAGGAATCATATCACAGAAACATCTGAAATACCGAGCAAAGATGTGGTTACAAGGATGTGCCCTGTGGCATAGTTTCATATAGGCGTATGTGTGAGATATACATGCATTATCTTCATTAACCCCCAACTGGTTTAAAATAATGATTATACTTCCCAACAGTGGAATGCTTTGCAGCTGCTTAAAAATGAAGTCGGCCTCTGCCGGGTGATCAAGGTCAACAGCAACAGTGATAGGTCACATTGATAGCCTGCACCCTTGATAGGATGTGATGAGAAGGGCACTTCATCTCCGTGGTCATCTCCCCCCAAAACCATCACTCCAGTCTGATTACAAGAAAAAATCAGATACATTCTAACAGTGGGGCATTTTACAAAATACCTGACCAGCACTCCTCCAAACTGCCAAGGTCACAAAAAAACAAGGAAAGTCTGAGAAATTGCCACAGCCGAGAGGAGCCTCAGGAGACACGAAAACTAAATGTCATATGGTGACCTGGGTGGGATCCTGGACCAGGAGAAGGACATTAGGGAAATCTGAATAAGCTATAACTTCAGTTAATAATAACATAGCAATGTTGGTTTGTTAATTATGGCAAAAGTACAATACTAACGTAAGTTCCTAAAAATAGGAGAAATTATCATTAATAGGGGTAGGGTATATGGGAACTCTTTGTACTATCCCTGCAATTTTTCTGTAAATCTAAAACTGTTCAAAAAAAACAGTCTGTTGCAAAAAATGAGAGAAATTTGTGGATGGATGTGAAGGTAGTTCAAGATGTATGACTGAAGGAAAACAGTGATCCCATTTTTTTTAAACGAAATCGCATGTGTATGTTTATGGAAGTATCCATAGAGTCTAAGGTGCTCCCCCTTTCCCCTTAAGTGGTTATCTTGAGGGTTTAGGGTTAAAGCGTTTAGTGGGAGGGAACCTTTTACATTTCTACAGTGTTTTGAAATCGTTATGCACAGGCGAGACTTTTACAATACAAAGTTGAGTAAAGATATTTCAGACACACACACACACACACACACACACACACACACTGAAAAATAACTCAGTGGTGGGCAGAAGAAGGCAAGGGAAGTGCAAGTAGCCCGCACCAGTTTCATTTCACATAAGTAGGCCCCAAATTAACCTTCCTTGATTCATAATTCAGAGTCAACAGCATGGGAAAATCAGAATCCCCTCCAGGTTTCTGGGCACACTGAAACGGCCTTATTCCTAGAATGTCTGACCTTGGCCGGGGCCCGTGGACTCTGCCCCTGTCCGGGGGCTTGCCTTGTCGTGGCTGCCACTTGCTCAGTGGCTGGCCCTGGGAAGGACTCCCACGCATGCCCTCATTTAGTCCTGAAAATAACCCTTCGTGGTAGATTATGTCATCACCACCCTTTTAAATATGAGGCCCAGACAGAGAAGGTCACTTGTCACTCAGCCGAAGGGAGGTTCAAGTCTAATCCAGAGCTGTCTGATCCGGGACCCCCAGCTTAACTACTCGCCCCTATAACCCCTCGAGGGTAGAAGCTGTGATAAAGGAGCCACTCGCCTGAACAAGAATTCCCCTCTTGGTCCCCTCGGATGAGGAGGTGACTGTTCAACATGACGGCTCCAATGAGCTTGGATCTCTAACGCTATTGTTTATGTTTCTGGTGGAATATTTTGGTCCCATAACCAGGTGCACGTGGAATTTGGTAACAATCAAAAAGTCCAAGGGTGCGTGAAAACCCAGCACATGTTGGCTAAGGTTGGGCCGTATGGAAAGTATACGTTCGTCATCAGTGTTTACATTTGACTTATTTATTTTTCCTGAAATCCCATCAAAATAAAAATCAACCACGTTGCCCTGAAGCCCTTTCTGATGTGTGGGAGGTACCCTGGACATCATTTTCTGTTAGGGGAACAGAAAGCAGCAAAATGGAAATACACAGCAGGGTGGGTGGGGGGCACGGGCCATTGGGAGAGGGACCTTTTCTCTTAACTCAGATGCCCTTTGGAGAGGAGGGCGTGTCTACAGGGTGGCTGATGGGAGCAGACGTAATGTCAGAGTGGGACGAGTTCTTTTGGAAAACGTGTTTCCAGCATCACTTGAATTTTGACCTTTAACTTCTGCAGCCATGCGAGCTACTTTATTTTTACACATCTCTGTCCTCAAACCCCATCAGACCTGTCATGAGCAAATAGACAAATAGTGAGTGGGGCCACTTTTTTTCTTAAAAGTCCCCTGCTGTGGCAGCAGGGCACTGTGATCCTCAGGTAGGAAGATCCTTCCTCTGGACTTGTTACAAGGTGAAAAGATGTCTGACCTTGATTCCCTGCCACCAAAGAGCCTTTGAGGAATGGAGCTCAAAATGTATTTTTGGACAGAGGTCTGCTTCAAACCGCAAGTGGAAACCTTTGCCACGTATTCAGTGCCTTCTCCTTTCTGGCCACGTGTAAGTGTCCTATGATTCCCATGCAGGGAATTGGAAGCTTATTGCCTCGGTTGCCCTTACTGATGAAGACTGAAAGTCATATTAAACACGTTTCTGGGAGGTGTTTTCTTTTTTTCTTTTCTTTTTTTTTTTCTTCTTCCATTTTTATTGTTGAACTTCATCTGGTGCTAAGATTTCCTCTAGAGAAGTAATTTAGAGCATTGTGGCATTTCCTTTCTTAATTAATCCCAACTGGGGCTTCGTCTAGAGCAAGCATCCGCGGTTGATGGCTTCATCACCGTGCAGAGGGCTCTTCCTGCTGCATTTGTAAACACCAGCCCGGCCACAGCGCCATGGCAAGGTTCTGGTTTGAATTAAAGCTCAGGCTGAAAGATCAACCCAGCTGTGCTTTCCTGTAAAAGCTCTGTCAGTTTTCCAAAGCTTGTTAACATGCTAATATAAAAGGAAATAGGACAAACTTCAAGGAATTTACAACTGGTCTTAAACTTCAAAGACAAAGCTACATCCATGCAACACACACACACATACACACACAAAACCAATATGTCCCTCCGTCTCCTTCCTCTTCAAACAGCCCAACACAAAACAAAAAAAAGCCCAACTAATAAAAAGTTCATTTAGCAACCTGGGGATGGCTGTGGATGCCGGTTTGAAGCATTGTGGCCACAATCCACGATGTTGCAGGCGCTTTTGCGCATTGTGAAACATGGGGCAAAATTAGTAGGTCTGGCTGGAGACGGGATAAATATTTCTCCAGTCCCTAAGACAGTGACGCCAACCCAGCCTAAAAGGTCGGCTTCCTTGTTCCTCCCCATACAGAGCTGGCCAGGTGGGCTGGGTGGGAAGGGAGGACCCGACCGTCCTCACCTGCCACCTCCCCCGTCCAGCCCAGCCCTGGAACAAGGCACAGCACACCCATCCTGACCACAGGGGCTGGTGATCAACTCAGGAGGGAGAGGCTGGGGCACGTTTCTTAGCAAATGGTGATTCATTTTCAGAGCCGTCTCTTGGAGATTCTGACAACAAATAGAACAACACAACTTTTTAATTTCCTGTTAATGTTCTCCTTTCTCCAGTGAGCATCAGCAGATCATATTTATCTCAGCCTGCCAGGGTGTGGATGCCAAAACCCAGTTCAAAGATTCTCATTAACTTCCTCTGAGCATTTCCAAATTGGAACCCAAATAGTGAAACTGGAGGTCCCATTTAGGATGAAGCTAATGGCTGCGGCTGTGACGCCCTCATTCCTCTGCCTCATTCATTGCTGACTGTGGACACAGTGTTCTCACACGTGCCCATGTGGGTTCGCTTAGGTTGTCCAAGAATTGCGGCTTTGTCCGCTGCAGTTGTATCTTCAGCGCTGGAGATGTAGGGCAGAGGTTCTCAACCTCAGCATTATTGACAATTTGGGTGGGATAATTCTTTGCTGTGAGCCGTCCTGGGCATTGCAGGGTGTGTAGCAGCATCTCTGGCCTTCACCCACGAGATGACAGAGCACCTCCCAAGGCATGACAATAGAGAGTATTTCCAGACCTTGCCAAACATCCCCTGGGGGTTGAGTTGCCAGATAAAAATACAGGGTTAAATTTGAATTTCAGATAAACAATGAATACTTTTATCTAGCACATCTTATGTATTATTTGGAATGTGCTTAGAAATTATTTTTCGTTTATCTGAAATTCAAATTCCACCGGGCATCCTATAGTTTTGTTTGCTAACTATGGCAATCCTACCTGGAAGGCAATATTCTCCACCAATCCCTGCCCTCTACCCTGTCTTGAGACCCACTGACTAAGGGGAAAAAACAAGTAAGGATAACTGCTTCTAGTCCCTGGTTCTCCCCGTTCTTGGTCATTTTATCTCAGAAAAGCCATTTAAAATCTTGGAGCTTTCCCCTCTTCAATGTAAAAAGTGGTCATGATGTCTGCTCCCATCTCGTGTTGAGAAGGTTCAAAAGACAAGGCTTCACAGTGAGAAACAAGCCTTCACAGTCCGGGCAAGAGCAGGAATCCACTCACAGCTGTCCAGTCACTAAACCCTGACTTCCCAGCATACATCTCGGCCCACTTGGTGAGGGTTGGGGGGGAGCAGCTGAGCCATCCCTGACTCCAGGCTTGACCAATCAGAGAATCCTATTCCTCCAGGCACAGCGATTGGCTCATGGGACACCATGTGACCTGAGCAGAGCCAATAGGAGCTACAGTGGTTTTGCCGGGAGATTTCAGTGAGAGATGCTCTTGTCCATGAACCTGATCTTGGAAGCTGTAAGATGGGAGCTGCTGGGGGCTTTCCTGAAGGAGAGCTGGTGCAGAGCAAAGCAGAGCTGAAGGATGGGAAGAAAACTGATTTCTGATGGAGGGACTCCCCCCCCCCCCCCCCCAAGCCCTCGGGCTTTTTTTTTGTTCA
>NW_006791294.1:1315421-1316938 GCF_000442215.2 Lipotes vexillifer
GGACTTTTCTTTGTGTAAACCAATAAATCCCCTCTTTACCGAAATTAGAATTGGAGTTTCTGCCCAACCCAGCAAAAGAGGACCAACTGACTCCTTTGTGAAAGGGTTTAGTGTTCAGTAAATGTTAGGTATTGTTGTTGCTGTGGGTTTCCTCAACTAGACTATAAGTGTCCTCAAGTTCACAGGTCATCTCTTCTCTCCCACTTGCTTTCTGGTGGGTGCACCAAGCCCCTGGGGGCTTGGATCAGAATGGATAGATAAAAGAAGTGAAGGATGGATGGGTGGGTAGATAAATGAACAAGAAAGGTGCACGGTCGGGTCGGTCGGTCGGAAGCAAGGAAAATAAACACTATCCTAGCTCCATCTGAGAAGCTTTTAATGAAGGTCACTGCAGGTCCTCCCTTTCCTGCCTCCACTCTCCTGCCATTGCCCCTTGGTGCTTAGCCCTTGTGCTGTGATTAACACAGAGCTGGTTCCCATTAAGCCCAGTCCCCGTCTCAGGGCTGTGGCCCTTGCTGGTCCCGCTGCCTGGATTACCCTCTCCAGAATCTTTTCGTGGCTCCTTACAAATCAAGTCTGCACTCAGTGCTGCCACCTCTGGCAGGTCTTTGCTCATCACCCCTGGCAGCCCCCTTCCTATCAGCTTTATTTCATTCATGGCCACTATCACCATCTGAAATTATCCGAAGTTTGTCAACCTACTGTCAGTTCCCTCTACCCCACCATGTAAACTCTATCTTTTTGACTGCTCTGACCCCCACGCCTAGAAATTCCATCCACGTAGTAGATGCTCAATAAATATCTGTTGAATGAATGAATGAGTTATCTATGTGTCTGGTTTCCTCTGCAGACTGTGAGCCTGTCGTATTCATTTTGAACCCCCAGGGTCCAGTAATGAGGCCTGAGTGCCTGAGTATTGAATGAATGAAGGATTTTTTTTTTTTTTCCCCTGGCCATGCCTCGCAGACTGTGGGATCTTAGTTCCCAGACCAGGATTGAACCCAGGCCCTCTGCAGTGAAAACACAGAGCCTTAACCACTGGACCACCAAGGAATTCCTGAATGAAGGATTTCTAATCGCATGCTAGTCTCTGTGGAAGCCAGGGCAACAGAAAACTCTCTGTGGGCTCAAACTCTCAGCCTCCCCGGCAGGACTCGGGGGATGGGGACAGCATGAAGCCAGGGCGGGGAGAACTGGGGCGTTGGTTCTGCTGTTTCCTGACATCATGGTCCTGGGCCTCAGATATGCATCTGGAAAGCAGGGAGAATGCCAGCACCCCCATCACAGGGCAATTGTGAACATTAACTGAGGCCAAGCATGTAACAGGCCTAGAAGTATCCAGGTGTGCTAGCGCAGAGTTGTACTGATAGATTTGTTTCTATTTGTCTGAGCATCCCTGCATCCATCTATCACTCCAGAGGAGGGAGCTTGCCTCCAGAGGAGGAAGGTGGCCTGTTCAAGGTCACGCAGTAAGTCAGACTTTTCCGATTGAATGGTGGGTGCAGGTGCAACCCCCC
>NW_006791294.1:1317073-1329469 GCF_000442215.2 Lipotes vexillifer
ACACCTCCCTTCGCCCCCATACCTCCCGGCTTCCCCCCGGGCCCGTTTTCCTGCAGTGAGATCCTCGGGGCCTTTTCCTTGGGTGGGCGCGTTTTATTCTCAATAGAAAAAAAATGACAAAGTCGCTCAGAAACCCGAGCTGTTTTTCACACTCTTCTGTCTCTGACAGGCTGTTAGAAAAGTTGGGAGGAGAGGTGCTACAGTTATACTTTTGTTATTCGGTGCTAATTAGAAGAAAGCTGAGTGCTGGGATGGAGAACAGTTCCCCACGAGGCACTTATTGTTGCCACTGGAACGAAAACGAATCCAGATTAAAAGTCTTCTGATTCCCAGGCACTACATTTCAAGCAAAATATTTTTTTTTTGCTCTTAAACAATGAAAATTACCTGGTCAATCGAATAGCATTGATACGTCAAAAATTTTTTTCCATAGTCTGGGTATTTAAAGGCATCTGACAGTTCGCTTTTTCTGCAGCATTTAAAATAAAGATGCTGATCAAGTTTGCCATGTAGGAAAATGTGTTTTTGATCAACAGAGATTGTACATTCTATGTCCACAGACTATATTCAGTAGAGGTAGATGGGGTTTCGTCCTTTGGGGGAGGGCAGGGTGCTGGAAGGAAGAGCTTTACCTGAGAAGCCAGGGAAGGTGAGAGGGGGCTGCCCTGAACAGTGTTTTCTCCAAAACCCACTATGTGCTGGTTGCACAATGCAGTCTGTGTTTAGCTGTGAGGCTACTGTGCCGGATGTGGGAGTAGCTTATCAAATCCTCACAATAGACCATGGGGTAGGCACTCTTATCATAGTTCCCATTTTTATAGAGGAGGAAAGTGAGGCTCAGAGAGGTTAAGTCCTGTGCCCAAAGTCACACAGCAGGTAAATGGCAGCTGGTCGAGCTCCAGTGTCCCTGCTTTTGGCTGCAGTGCTGGGCAGCCTCGCTGTGGGAACACCATTACTGGCCAACTGTACAGGTGAGGGAACCGAGACTCAGAGGGTTCCATCCCGGTGGGAGGCCGCCCAGCGAGAAGGGGTGAAGCCCCGACGCGAGTGGCCTGCAGCTCTGGGAAGAAGGAGGCGCAAAGAATGGAGGAGAATTTGTGCTGCGGGAGTTCCGGTCCCCAGCACGTGAGGCCTGGCTCTGCTTTCAGCGGGATGGCCGCGGCCAAGTGACTTCCCCTCTCTGTGCCTCAGCTTCCGCCCCCGCAAACTGAGGGTAACAGTTCCTGCCTCTTAGCGAGGTTTACGGATTGAAGGAGATTCTCCCTGTTAAAACTCTGCCCAGCACACGGATCACCTGATCCACCCTAGTTCAGAGCTGGCTGTTACTATCACCATTATTATTATTCCGATTCAAAAGCTGTGCTCCTTCCAGATACAGGATGCTGCTGGCAGTAGATCTCTGTTAATCAAGTTGGATGATCCTGGGTAAGCACGTAACCCCTCCAGGCTTCACTTTCTTCCAGAGCGCCACCAGAGAATCCGAACCAAGAACCTTAAAGGCGCTGGGTGGTTCTCACTGCTCTGGCCCTGAATCCTTACTATTCTATTTCCCTCATTCAGTAATGCCAGGCACAGCGCTAGGCTCTGGAGCAAATAGCAGTGGCCCTCGTTAAGTTCCTGAGTCTTTTATGGAGAAGCATAGAGGTTCACAAAGCCGATGAGAGTAATAAACCCTCTGAAGCCACGTGGTTTCTGCCCACCTCTCTCAGAGATGACCAGTAATAAGGGATATCTGTTGGCACATTTATTTCCCAAAACGCTTTCACTTCCTCCCTCTGGGGCAATCTTCATTTCGCCTGTCTGAGCAGTGTGGCAGGCTGAGCAACCCTCATTTATCCCCACTTGACAGATGAGAAAATTGAGGTTCACAGAAGTTGAAATGATTTGCTCAAGGCCAGGGAACTAATTACCGGTGGAATCAGGTCTCAGCTCTGTGCCTCTCCGGCCTCCTCTTACCCAGTGAGGCAATGATCCGGGTTCTGTCGCCATTGGCAGAGTTGGATAAGGGCTGGTTTTTCTACGCTGGTAACTAGAAAAATGGGCCGGTAACTCTTCAATCACAATTTCATTATTATCTCCTGAGTTCCGGCAGAGCAGAAGGCTCCGGTCTCCATTTTCTGTGAAAATCACTCAATGAGTCAATCAATAAATGTTGAATAAACATTTTCCTGTACGAGGAAGGGAGCTAAAGCTTACTCATAACCTCCAAGGCTTCGGGTGTGGCAACATAAAGTAAATGATGTACGGAGCGCCGACTGTATGCCTGGGACTGGGATGTCCTGTCACTTCCTCTTCACCAGGTGAGGAATTCACTTCATGAGGTTACCTTTCCAGATCCAGGAAAAGAGGCTGAGTGAGGCCGAGGCACTCGCTAGGATTGCCCGAGGAAACACAGGACACGTGCCATTTGTGGCACACGTATACTAAATAATCATTTGTTGTTTATCTGAAACTCACACTTAACTGGACGTTCTGTGTTCTTGTTTGCCAAATCTGGCAACCCTTCCAAGATCGTGCAGGGCGTCAGGATTAGGACAGAGCTAATCTCATTCCCAAGCCTCCATTTTTGACCCCTTTGACGTCCTGTTGCATCTGCGTCACAAGCAGAGCTTTCCTGTGGCCCACCCTATAAATGTCCCCTATATCTTTTTTTTTTTTTTTTTTGCCGTACGCGGGCCTCTCACTGCTGTGGCCTCTCCCGTTGCGGAGCACAGGCCCCGGACGCGCAGGCTCAGCGGCCATGGCTCACGGGCCCAGCCGCTCCGCGGCATGTGAGATCTTCCCAGATCGGGGCACGAACCCGTGTCCCCTGCATCGGGAGGCGGACTCTCAACCACTGCACCACCAGGGAAGCCCGTCCCCTATATCTTATTGACAGCACTGGGTCACCTAGTAACCCTAACTGTGGAGGTATTTTTAGTTGGGCACAGTGCTAACCCTAATAAAGTCAGAGATCTGTTAGCAAGGCAGTTGGGGGAATTGATACTTGGAAAACAACATAAGTTAAGCCTGGAATTGCTCCCTCTCCACAGGGGGAGACACTGAGGACGAGTAAAGTGACTCAAGGGCGGAGCAGTGCAGGCAAGGCATGGAGAGAGACCGCCTCTCAGGATTGGGGTTGGAACCATGGCGTGGTGCCTTACCTTAAGTCAGAGCACCCATGAAAGAGTCCCGATAAATCCACATGCTGGGCTGTGCCCTCACTGTGTCACACACAAACCATCACAGTCTCCTGGGCACAGAGCTCTGAGACCACGTCGTGGGGTAAATCATGCAGCAACGCTGGGCCTTCCCCAGCACCCTCCACTCAGGATACAGGACGGGGCGGGTCTGGTACTATAGGAGGTGACAGCTAGGATGTAGGCAAAGCCTAAGCTGGCCAGCCTTCCTGGCTGGCTCGGGACAGAGCGTTTTCTGAGTTCTGGAACTTTCAGTTCTAAATCTAAGAGAATCCCAGGCAAACAGACAAATTGTCACTGTAGGAGAGGTTCGAGATGGGACCGTGGTGGGGGGGAGGGCTGAACCAGGTGGTCACAGAGAGCATGATGATGGGGGGGCCTGTGTGAGACAAACTCCTTCCCCCCAGAATCAGCCAAGAGCCCTATTTCCCATCTTAGTCCATTCTGGTTGCTGTAACAAAAACACCAGAGACAGTGTGGCTCAAACAGCAATGTATTTCTCATAGTTCTGGAGCCTGAAAGTCTAAGATCAAGACTCTGGCATATGCAATGTCTGCTAAGAGCCCATTTCCTGATTCACAGATGGCTGTCTTCTTGCTGTGTCCTCACCCAGTGGAAAGGGTGAGGGAGCTCCGTGGGATCTCTTTTATAAGAGCACTAATGCCATTCATGACGGCTCCACCTTCATGACTTACCTCCCAGAGTCTCCACCTCCAAACAGCATCACGCTAGGGACTGGGATTCAACCAATGGATTCTGGTGGGGTGCACTCAGGCTATAGCATTCCCCAGTCTTCATCATTTGCTTGGCATTTCAGGAGTTTTGCTATATTCTCATACAATCTATACGAATAACCAACTTACCTTTCTCAGATAAATGCACTTATTTAAAAAGAACCTCTCTGGGCTTCCCTGGTGGCGCAGTGGTTGAGAGTCCGCCTGCCGATGCAGGGGACACGGGTTCGTGCCCGGGTCCGGGAAGATCCCACATGCCGCAGAGCGGCGGGGCCCGTGAGCCATGGCCTCTGAGCCTGCGCGTCCGGAGCCTGTGCTCCGCAACGGGAGAGGCCACAACAGTGAGAGGCCCGCGGACCGCCAAAAAAAAAAAAAAAAAAAAAAAAAAAAAAAAAAAAAAAAAAAAAGAACCTCTCTATCACCACTGTAAATGGAAAGCCAGTATTAGTTCCCACACATAGAAGGTAGCCATAAAAATAAATAAGCAAAATTGTTACAAGAAAAGAATCGTTCATCTGTGTACCACCTAGAGATCATCTCATGTGCCCCATTGCTGCAAACATCACCCTCTGTACCCTCAACACCAGATGTGGTGTGCCTTGAGATGGGGAGACAGAAGAAAACAACCATCACCCCCCCACCCCAAGAACACCAGGTGCTTTGGAATGGAAGTAGTTGTAGGGCTAGGAAGAGTGGGAGAACATAGAAAAAGCCAGGAAGCCATCCTGGAGGAGGCAGGGCTTGAAAGGCCTTGGAATCAGGGCAGGGTGTGGATATGCAGAACAGAGAACCAAGCCTTCATTGACTGATTTGTTTCTGGAGTCAGTCTTTCTCCATGGGCTCCTTTTGGAAAGGTCCTCACTTTGCTCGGTTCTGCTGTACACAAACTCCAGTGATCACATTTCAGTTAAATAACAACAGTCCCCCAACTGATTCAATTGTGAGACACCATAGTACATTGACTGTGAGTAATTTTAAAAAGTACAAACTTCCCCGCTAGCTCTTCAGAGCACATGCACCATCACTGCCACTTAGGCACCCGTGGCAGACATCACTAATGGATTGTAGCACTCCACAGAGTGCAGAGGTTAAGAAGCTTCTGCTCCAAAACCAGACTGGCTGGCTTTGAATCCAGGATCTTTCACTTTCTAGCTGTGTGTCCTGGGACAAGATACGTAACCTCTCTGAGCTTCCATTTCCTTATCTGCAAAATAGTCATAAACAGTACTACCTCACAGAGTTGCTGTGAGAATAAAATGAGATCTATGTAAAGTGCTTAACGCTGTCTGGAGTATCGTAATGCTCCACACCTGCTAGCTAGCAGCAGTAGCAGCAACACTGCCAACGCTAGATTCAGCTACAGAAGCCTTCTCCACCCAGCACAGCAGATACTCACTACTGATCAGCCTGAGCTGGCAGGGGAGGTGGAATGTGCTTGCCATCTCTGCTGTGATCCAACGCTTGCAGATAAGAAAACAGACCCAGAAAGCTGAAGCAATGAGCCACGGTCTCCCAGAGAGCTAGAAGCCTTGGGCTCTGCTCTGGTTCAACCATGAGTCCACTACCCTCCTCATCACATTTCACCTCTATTCCAAACACACAGAAAGGCTCTCCGTGTGGGCTTGGGCGCTGAGGTCATAAGGACACCTGAGGTGCTTTTGGGGTTTGGGAACGCGTTCGTAAATCTCGCATCTTCCCATTCAGGCGAGGTCTCTGGAGGCAGTACTGTGTCTGTCCTTTGTCAACCTCCGAGTTTGGGGTTTGACCTTGGCAGTAGAGAGAAGAGTGAGAAATGAGAGCCATTGCCTCATCCTGGGATGCCTCCGAGATGGGCAGCTTCTGTCTTCTTGCAAAAGGTGGACCACAGTCAGGACTGTCCAGCTGCCCTTTGATTTGCTAAGAAGGGGTCTCACCTTTGCCCAGTGCTGTTTCCTAGGAACTGGTCCTACCTGGTTGCTACAGGTAGTGAATTTCAGAGTCTGCAGTTGTCACCTGTCTGGGCAGGACTGGCAGCCAGACCCCGGGCAAAGGACATCCAGTGATGATCATGTAAGGGGAGCAGACTGCCCGGAGGTGCGGGGCAGCTGGACTCAACCAGCTTCCAAGACCACATACCTCAGCCAGGCCCATAGGTAAGCCGCTTGGAGGGATGGTCCGGGCAGTAATGTGGGGCTTTGGGAAACACTGGGAGAAAGAGGATAGGTCTGTGGCAGGTTTGCTGTGGTCCTTCGGCCCCGGCAAGGCTGGTTAAGGAGTGGACATGTGATCCATTTCCTTCAAGGAGTTGTGGGAGCTTCCAGGAAAGCATCACATGCTCCTAGAAAGGGGAGACGCACAGACGAGGCTGTCCTTCCACTCATGTCGTTGTCTAGAAACTGGAACTTCAAGGTCCATCTTCTGACCTCCAGGGGAGACTGAGGGCAAAGCCAAGACCCCACGGCTGGCAGAGTGCAGAAATGTAAAGAACCGTGTCAGAGAGAGAGAGAGAGAGAGAGAGAGAGAGAGAGAGAGAGAGAGAGAGAGAGAGAGAGAGAGAGGGAGAGAGTGGGCAGAGCTGAAAGACGCTGCTCTTGGAACGCAGGGCGAACAGGCGGCCCCTGGTCCCCAGTCCCAGTTCCGGAGGCGCAGCGTACGTCTCGTCCTTGGTGTCTTTGGGAGTCCTGTGCGTTCCTATGACAAACTCTCTTTTCACCTGAGCTGACGGGGGGTGGGCTTCTGCTCCTCCTTCGAAATCACTGTGACCAGAACACTTGGCACCAGACCTTTTGCTGTGGTTCCAGATGTCCCAGCACCCAGGACGGTGCCCGGCACAGAGTGTGGGGTGGATAAGTACAAAATGAACGATGGGTGGATGAACGATGGGTGAGATGAGCCTTGGCCTTGGAGAAGAGGCAGAAAGGCAGGGTCTGATCATGGGTTATTATCCCCAACACAAGCCACTGCATATGCCTCAGCTACAATAGTCACAACTGTACCCTCTGTGTCCCTAGCCCTGTGCGGGATCTGAGGCCCTTATTCTTGAGGGGCTGGGTGTGGTCTAAGCTTCAGGGCCCATGCCCATAGTTTCTTATTCTTAGTCTGGGCTGGGATTTTTGCATTTGTAACAAGTTCCCAGGTGATGTGATCCTGCTGGTCCAGAGACCCCACCTAGCAGTTGCGGGGCAAGAGTGTTATAAGACCTAGTGTCACCCAAGGCCCTCATCATCCAGCTGAGAAACAATGGGGAAAGGGAAGTTGGGGACAAGAGGCTGGCAGGTTTGGGCCAGGAGGGCATCCCTGTGTGGGTCCTTGACCCCCCCCCAGACAGTCACGGGGCCAGTCCTCTTTTGATTAATTCATTCACTCATCACTGGAGACCGAGGGTCAGCTAGGCTCTGGGATGCAGAAAATCAACGTCTGATGTAAGCCCGGTGCTCACAGGCCTGTGGTTGACTTGAGATGAGGGCGTATATTCACTTCATGAAACATCCAAGTAGGAGGAGTGTCTGCAGCTGACAGTGGTTGTCCTTTTGGGTCCCCGAGGATTTGTGTGTTGCTTTCCTGGGCACTTCCGTTTCCAATGACCGGTCTTTGGAGACTTGCCTTGAGATTAGCCGTGTGACGCCTGGGCAGGCCCGGAGATCCAGAAATACTTGGGAGTTTGCATGCCCAGGACGGCCCCTGGCCAGAGGCAGGCAGGTGAGGGTTATGAAAGCCTGGCATCTCTTACCCCCAAGCCAGGAAAACGCACGGGGTAACTTACCCCACAGGATCAGGTCAAAGCCACCTTCCCGGACTCCCCTGCAATCACACCTTCCTCAGCTCCCCCTGCCCGGGCCCGCTGCCCCATGTCCTTTTGGTCTCCCCTTAATGAATCCTGGCATCAGGCTCTGCTTCTGGGGGAGCTGAGCTAAGACAGATGCCATTTGCAGGAGTTCTGAGGGGGACATGATGGGAATCGGGGTCAGTGCCCAGGGCCAGGTGCCCGGAAGAGGTGCTGGAAGGCATTTGGAGTCAGGATAGTTAACTTCTGGGAGTTGCAGGAGTGACTTTCTAGAGATGTCTCCCTCCAGGCCCCTCAGAAACTTCTCCGCCCCCGGAAAGCAAGATCTCTGAGATGCAAAAGCAACATGGGCCCTTTACAAGATATTTAATAAGTTCTGTTATGGAGAAAGTTAATTGAGTTTGTTGTAGAGGTTTTGGCTTATTATGTTTACCAGAGATTTTTTTGTGGCTGCGCACAGCCTAGCAGACACGACGACGAGGCCGCGGGAGCACAGCCGTGGCTCTTGCGCCTGCGGGGAAGCTGTGCTGCCCCCAGGTTGTGTCCAGGAAAACCAGAGGGTCCAGGCTGGGGGCAGGGCTGGGCGGGACATAACGGATGTCAGAGCTTTCGATGAAATGACATCCTGGCCTTGTCCCGTGTCCATTTAATGACTGGTGGAAAATCCACCCCTTTGCCGCCACAGAGGTGAGTGATGAGGGGGTGGGGGAAATACTCCAGAAATGAGACAGAGTCCTTCCTTGTCTTTACAGCTATAATTACCTGTTCAGGTGTTGCAGACACTTGCTCTGCGACTTGGGCAGAGAAAGGTGGGAGGAGCAGGGAGAGCCTTTCCAGGGCTGAAAAGATGAGCTCGACGTTCATAAAGGGTCCTTTGCATGAAAGTGCTCTTGCTTCGGCCGGATTCAGAGCCAGATCCTTTTCTTCGTCCATGTCATTGATTCGATCATGATCATCTGGGGAAGAAACAGTTCCCCCTGTGGGATTTGACAGTCACAATAGCTACCATTTCCTCCATGGGCCAAGTACTCAATATTTTTTGTTTCTTCGCCTCTCAAAACCACCCTGTGATGATCCACTGTACAAGTGAGAAAATCGGGGCTCAGAGTGGTTAACTAACTTACTCACAGTCACACAGCTGCTAAGTGGCAGGACTGAAATTCAAAGCCAGGCCTTCAAGTTGGGCAGGACTCGGTCCCTGCCACCCTGTCCGATTTCATGCCCCCGCCTTCCCCCCAACCCCAGCCCCTGAACGGGTGTCAGCCCCACGGATGCCTTTCTGTGTCTTCAACCCAGAAAGCGGCTTTCTCCCTCCAGGCCTTTTTGTCAGTGCCTCTGCCTGGAGCGCTGTTCACAGTCGCCTCTTGTCCTTCCATCTCCCACTTACCGGTCATGTCTGGAGTCCGCAGGGGTCTTCCCCGCTCTCCCCATCTACGTGGGTGCCCCCCACTCCTTATCCCCTCTATATGCTTTCCTTCACAACTGGTTGTAATTACGTATTTATTTACCCGTTGATCTTATAGTCTCTGTCTTTCCCAAGAGGGCAAGAACCATCGACTTTTTTGTATCTCACTCTGTTCCTGGAGCCAAACCCCGCTTAGTACATGGTAGAAGCCCAAATGGATCGAAGGAGGGAGAGAGACCTGCATCCTTACAGCCTACAGCTTTGTGATAAACAGAACGCTCTGCATACCTCAGGGGTTGTACTCATTTATAATTTTTGTTGTCACGCCAGCACAGGCTGAGGTGTGTTCTCTTTGGTTTATCCCTCGGCCCCTGTGCTGAGGGCAGAGGAGGCTGTGTTCAATCCTGTTACACCCACGGGCCTCATTCAGGATCATCTTTTCATCAGAAACCTCCCACAAATGAAGCCTCCCCCTCCCCAAGTCCCCAGTCGTCATATCCATAGGATTCTTATTGTGGAGTAACCAACTGTCCTGGTTTGCTCGGGACCGAGGGGTTACAGAGCTAAAGCTGGGACAATCCCAGGGAAACCAGGACGCTTAGTCACTTTACTGATTTGGCTGCTACAAACAGAAGCCTGTTAGAGGGCCTTAAAGCAATGCAGGGTTTTTCTATCTCTTATATAAAAGAAAAAAATCCAGGGCTGGATGGTGACTCCATAATGTCATCAGGGACCCAAGCTCCTTGCTTTCTGTCCTGCCATCCTAAAAGCATAGTTTTTAGCCTCAGGGTTGCCTCATGGTCCCAAGATGGAGGTTGCAGCTCCAGTCATCATATCCACATCCCAGGCATAGAGATGCAGGGAGATGGAGGGTTTAAAAGGGGAGGTACCTATTGAATTAGTTCCCTTTAAAGAGCTTCCCCAGAAGCCCTATTTGGGACCTCTACTCACATTTCACTGACCAGAAATGTACCACATGACCATCCCTAACTGCAAGGGAAATATAGTTTTTTAGCATATGCCTCGTTGCCCTGATTAAAATGTGTTTTCACTTGTTTGGAAGAAAGCAAGAATTTGTATTTGATAGTTGAGTTGGCCAACTTGTCCAGGTTTGCCCAGAAGTTTCTCAGTTTTAGTACTCAAAGTCTTGAATTCCAGGAAGCCCTTGGTTCCAGCAACAGGATGGTTGGTCACCTTATTGGTAAGAAACCTCCATCCTCTGACATACCAACCTTCCTTGGCTGTGCCCTAGAAACAGGGTGTTGGATGTTTGTCTAATACCTTGACATCTGGGTGTAAATCAAACATCAAACAGTCCAGGTGATACATTAAAAAATAATTTCACCAAAGCCCAGGTGCTGAATTACAGCAGTTGAGCTGTAATTATTTGATACCTATCTAGGTGGCTGAGAAAACTCTGCCTCAATTAGGAATGAAGTTAGGCTTCCAAATTTTCTCTGCACACCTCTCTCTTTCAGGGAAATATTTCCCTCCTTTTCCCAAGTTCAGATTTTTAAAAAAAATACTAAAACTCTAGTTTCTAATGTTCGCTAAAAAGACACGATATTGGCCTTGGCAAAATCTCCAGATACAGAGGAAAGATGTAGGAGTGGGAAATGGAAAACACCCGTCTTTAGGATAACAGACATGTCTTATAACGGGGCATGAACACTGCCAGGGGCCTCTTAGCTCATGAAATGGGGTGGCCAGGGAGAAACCATGACCAGCATAAAAAAATAGCCAGCAAATATTTATCAGCCACTTCCTGTGTCAGGCGCTGGGCTAAATCATACCTTCAGCTTGTTGCATCTTCATGATTCTTCTCTGCTCCATTTTGCGGCTAAAGAAACGGAAGCTTCCAGAGGCTAAGTCCACACAGCTAGAAAGTGGATGGTGATGCTGGGATCTGAACCCACGTCTGGCTAATTCCAGAGTCTGGTTATATATACTGCCTCTTGGAAAGAGCTGGTTTTAGCCAAGCTATTACATAGGTTTGTAGGAAAAAAGAAAAAAGAAAAAAAAGAAGGATGTCTGACTGCACCCAGATCTGTCTTAGCAGCATCCTTAAGGTTGAATGAAGGAAAGAAATTTGTAACTCCCAGCAATTTATGTTCCCCAATGCATCAGGCCCTTAAAAATGCCCCACGTTGTTAAGATAACAAATGCCATTGTATTTTTTTTCTGCTTTTTTTTTTTTTTAATATTTATTTATTTTGGTTGCACTGGGTCTTAGTTGCAGCAGGCAGGCTCCTTGGTTGCAGCACATGGGCTCCTCCATTGTGGCATGTGAACTCTTAGTTGCAGCATGCATGGAGGATCTAGTTCCCTGACCAGGGATCGAACCTGGGCCAGCCGCGTTGGGAGCGCAGAATCCTGTCCGCCGTGCCACCAGGGAAGCCCCATATTTCTGCTTACTTCTTGAGACTGCTTGGCACCTGGCCTCTCTGTAACTGCCCAGTTTTCTAGGGCCAATTTCACAGATTAGAAGTTGCAAGGCACGTTTTGCACCTTATAAAGAGACCCTGGTGACTTCCCAGGTGGAGGGTCCCAAAATCCTGGTCTAAGTGACAGTGGAGATTCTTCCTGGAGGCCTGGTGCCTGTCCAAGCACGGTGACCCTCTGCCGGTACTCCAGGCCGCTGAGTGTATGGGGCTTCTGGGGTCAGCTCTGGTCCAGTGGATGCTGTGCTGACCCTTGTTGAGAACCGCACATCCTCTGAGGCCAGCAGCGTGGACAGTCCCCACTGGTTCCTGAGTCCCAGCTGGGTCTGAGGCTTCCAAGTGTGATGCTGAGTCTTGGTTCCTTCCTCTGGGGATTGGTAACAAAGGCATCCACCTCCCAGGGCTGTTGGGGGGATGGATTGAGATAGTGCCAGTCAAGTGCCTGACATGGTACCTGGCATATATGAGGGCTCGATAGACCTCAGCCTGAAGAGTGATGGTGAGGAGAGGAGAGAGAGGAAGAAGAGAAGGAGAAGAAAGAGACCATAAGCCTCAGTTTCTTTAGTTATAAAGTGAGAACAATAATGAAACCTCTTTCATAAAACTGTAGAAAAGATCAATTGATAGGATGTCTGTTAATTATGCTCAGCACATACTAAGTGTTGGATAAATCTTAGCAATCGATACAGTCTTTAGAGCTTCAACAAAATGGGGATAAGAAGCCACCTTCCTCATATGAGATTGTAGTGAAAATTTAGCAAGGTAATGTTTTTTTTTTTTTTTTGCGGTACGCGGGCCTCTCACCGCTGTGGCCTCTCCCGTTGTGGAGCACAGGCTCCGGACGCGCAGGCCCAGCGGCCGTGGCTCACGGGCC
>NW_006791294.1:1329600-1339289 GCF_000442215.2 Lipotes vexillifer
GTGGCACGTGGGATCCTCCCGGACCGGGGCACGAACCCGTGTCCCCTGCATCGGCAGGCGGACTCTCAACCACTGCGCCACCAGGGAAGCCCTAGCAAGGTAATGTTTTTGAAGTGACCAAAAAGTGCTTGGGACCTCTTAGACCTCAGTGCATAATTATTATTATTCAAACAGAGGTGAGAAAATTGTTCTGCCCCACTGGGGTCTGATCTCTTGGCCTCGAGGGGATGGGAATCTTTGGGAGAGAACCAAATGGAACGGTTGTGCAGCACATGGGCTCTCCCAGGTGAAGAGGATCACGGGGGCAACGTCCGGCAGCTGGTGGCACTGACCTGAGTGGCTTCAGCCTGCACATCAGACCTGTCCTGGTGGCTGGTGTCACTCTCCATGTCCTTTAGTTCTCTCGCCAAAGGTCAGGGAAACAACACGGTGACCGGAGCCTGGCCAGTGTGAGCGCTGCCCCTGGGTGGTCTCGGCGCCTGCGCTCGGCTGCCCTGGCCCGCTTTGACATCTGCCTTCTGTGGAGCACATGTTGTCACCAGTTGACACTTACACAAGCCAGAAGCGGGCTGGCCCACACTCATCGCCGTAATAAACACATGTGGCAGTTTTTGAGAGCCGAGCTGTCCCATCCATCAATCCACGTGACACCCAAAGAGTCCCCGTGGGGAGGAAGGCAGCACTTCAAAGCGCAGAGCCTCGCAGCCAGGTGTGCACACCAGGCACGCAGGGTGCTCTGGGCTGCAGCCTACAGGGGTAGGCGAGCTACAGGGGTCTGTGTGTGTGTGTGCAGACATGTGCATTTGTGTGTATCTGTGAATGGATGTGAACGTGTGTATATATGTGTATGTGTATGTCTGTGCACATGTGTATATGTGCATGTATTCATGTGTAGATGTGTGTGTTGGTGCTTGTATGTATGTGCATGTGTGTGTGTGCATGCAAGCACATTAGATCAAGAGCTCCAAATTCCAACACCTTCAGGGGCTGGCAGGGTTGTGAAAATGGGACAGGCCAGATGGAAACAGACTTTGGTCCTCAGAATTTAGGGTAGAATAGAGAGGGGTCGGGACTGTAGCAAACAGGAAGCCCATGTCCACCTGAAGGAGGAGGATGCGACTCAGTTCTCAGCACCTGCTGCCTGTTGGATGCAGGCGCAGTGATACCAGACGGTCCCATCTTCAAGAGAAGCCAGAAAGTTGGATTTTTCTGTGAAATATCTTGATTTTTCTTTTTAAAATTTTTCTTTTATTTTTTTTAGTGTTTCTCTTTTTTTTTTTTGTGGTACGCGGGCCTCTCACTGCTGTGGCCTCTCCCGTTGCGGAGCACGGGGGCCGGACGCTCAGGCTCAGCGGCCATGGCTCATGGGCCCAGCTGCTCCGTGGCATGCGGGATCTTCCCGGACCGGGGCACGAACCCATGTCCCCCGCATCGGCAGGCGGACTCTCAACCACTGCGCCACCAGGGAAGCCCAGTGTTTCTCTTTTTAATTTTACTTTTTAAATTGAACTATAATTGATTTACAATGTTGTATTAGTTTCAGGTGTACAGCAAAGTGATTCAGTTATATATATATATATATATATATATATGTATATATAAAATATATGTAGATTATCTATCTATCTATCTATATAATTCTTTTTCAGACTCTTTTCCCTTATAGGTTATTACAAAATATTGAGTATAGCTCCCTGTGCTATAAGTAGGTCCTTGTTGGTAATCTACTTTGTGAACAGTAGGGTGTATATGGAATGTCCTGATTTTTTAAAGACTGTTGTCAACTCATCAAGAAGATTTAAAATGTCCCCTGGCTCAAACAAAACATACTCAAGGCTGGAATTTGGCCCGTGGACCCCAGTGGAGTGTAGTTATTTCTCCCTGGTGGGGAAGGGACTGCTCTACCCAGCTGGGCTGTTCCCAGAAGACCCTCGTTGACCTGGAACAGTGATTCTCAATGGACTGAGCTTGTCCCCAAAGGGACACTTGGAAACATCTGGAGACATTTTCCATTAAAAGTGGCTGGTGGTGATGGCGGGTTGTGGAGGGCGGTTGTTACTGGTAGCTGGTGGGTAGAGGCCAGGGATGCTGCTAAACATTTACAACGCACAAGACAGCTCCCCCCCATAATAAAGAATTGTCTGGCTCCAAATGTCAATAGTGAGAAATCTGAGCGAGAATCATCCCGAAGATGATCTGGGAGGCCCGGCTTCGGGCTGCCCAGAGTCCTAACTCTTGAGCAATGGCCTTTAGGGGTCAGTTGTGTGACCATTTGAAAATCCCATCCAAGAGATGGATTTCTGGCCGAGAGACCTGCCCTGTGTGCCTTCCCAGCAGGGCAGCCTTGGGTTAGTGTTTCACATGCCTGAAATCACCAAACTCCCACACCCCATGATTAACACCACTTTTATCGTCATTCCACAGATCAGGAGGTGGAAGCAGAGTCCACACACACACACACACACACACACACACACACACACACCCCAGAAAGTTGGCAGAGCCCGAATGTAACTCAGGACAGACTTGCTCCCAAGCCCGCCCCCTTAATGACAGGGCAACACTGTGAGAAAATGTGGACTGAACTATTTTACATCTCTCGTGCATCTGAGAGTTTGAATCTACTGCTTCCTCTGCCTGGAGTTATCCTCTCTTGGAAAACTCTCGCTCATCTCTCCAGGCTGAGCGTGAAAGTTGTCCTCTTCTTGCCCTGGCCGTTGAGCCTGCGTCAGGCCCCAAGTCTGGGGTCCCTCCACCAACCAGGTGTTTCCCCTTCACGGACCATCTCCCCTCTATTGTGACTGCTTCAGTTTCTGTCTTAATATTTAATGAGCATCTATTATGACTCTACTAATGCCTGGCACATACTAGGCACTGACTAAGTATGTGTTGAATGAACAGATCAGCGAATGGTGGGCGTATCCTAGCTTCCCTTTGTAGCTTGATTTCTGAACTTTGGAGTGCGTTGTTGAACCTTCATGACGAACCGGGCACTGTTCTCAGTACTTTACATGTATTAACTTGTTTCATGCTGCAGCAGTCCCATGAGGTAGGTGTTAATACTGTCCTCATTTATCCTCATTTTCTCAACTTACCAGGCAAAGAGAAGTTCAACTACGTGGCCAAAGTGACACAGCTCGTAAGTGGCAGGAACTTGCTCAGTGGCTGCTATGAGTGCACTGTCTGCAGGCTGGGGACAGAGCTGAGTTCTGTGCTTTTCCTCACTCTTTGCCTCCCCTGGTTAGGGCTTAGTGAGCTATGATTATTTGACTCAGGACAGGTTCAGACAACAAACAACCATTATACTGAACGTCTACAATGTGGCAGGCACCGAACTAAATGAGGTGGTTATAATTTCATGTTTGTTGTTTGCATTTCTTGTTTACATATGTGCCTGTTTATATTGTATCAGTACAATATATTGAGCTTTTTTCTTATTGATTACCAATTACTCTTTATAGATTAAGGTCTATGCCATATATTTGTCACTTTTTATGTATTTTCCTTAATTTCACCAATTTTGTTATTTCTCAACTTGTTTATAACGTTTTAGTTGCCGTTCACAGTTTTTAATTTTAATTTCTAGGTAGTCAAAACTGTTCTTTATAATTTCACTCTTTAGTGCCATACCTCAAAAGAGTATTTCCAAGATTATAAAATATTAACTCATACCTATTTCTCTAGTCCTTTTAGATTTATTATTTAATTTTTTCATTTGCCCACTACCTTACTTAACATTAGTCTTTGGTTCACTAGGAATAAGTTTAGCATATGGTGTGAGGCAGGGATCTCACTTTATTTACTTTTAAAATAAATTTATTTATTTTTATTTTTTGGCTGCGTTGGGTCTTTGTTGCTGCATGTGGGCTTTCTCTAGTTGCGGTGAGTGGGGGCTACTCTTCATTGCGGTGTACGGGCTTCTCATTGCGTTGGCTTCTCTTGTTGCGGAGCACAGGCTCTAGGCACGTGGGCTTCAGTAGTTGTGGCACACGGGCTCAGTAGTTGTGGCTCAAGGGCTCTAGAGTGCAGGCTTAGTAGTTGTGGCGCATGGGCTTGGTTGTTCCGTGGCATGTGGGATCTTCCTGGACCAGGGCTTAAACCCATGTATCCTGCATTGGCAGATGGATCCTTAACTATTGCACCACCAGGGAAGTCCCGGGATCTCACTTTATTTTTTTTTCACTAGGTGTACTACATTCTCATGAAAAACTCCTTGAGAGCACCTTGACTAAAACAGGCTGCCACAGTCCTCACAGTATCCACTTGGGCAGCTCAGCCTGTAAACCAGTTGTCTTTCAGTCACCTAAGGTATAGATATAGCTTACACATCTGTATCAATATCTATATAGTTGTAGGTATGTCTCATATACCTATATATTCACCATTCAATCAATGGATGTGTCCAGTGGATGTGTCTGAATTTTGAAAGATGAGTTTCTTAGGCATTTACTTCCTGGGGGTACAGTTATGCCAGCCTCTGTCACTTGCCCATTCCACAGCTGTGACCACACTGGTCCACCACCTTCCCAGCCAGCAAATTACCGCTTTATTCACATGACTGGTAGAGATCCCTTGATACATACCAATTAAAATCATTGTCAGTCTTGGTGATCTGATTGGCAAAGATGAAAGAGATCTACAATTCCTGATGCTGGCAGACATAGAGGTAATAGGGCTGTCTTGATCCCTGCTGGTTTGAGCATGGAAATGGAGTGGTAAGGTGCTGCTAGAGGGCCATCTGGGTGTCACACCAATGTTGGGGACCAGTCAATGTGCTGTGGTTTTGCCTGAAGAGGTGGGAACTATTATTAAGTCAATTTCACAGAAGAGGACACTAACATATGAGGTGAAGTAACCTGCCCAAGGTCAGGCATCTAGTAAGTGTAAACCAGACCACCTGCTTATCCTATCAGCTGCCTTGCAAAATGTTTACAGTGAAAGCCTTCAAGGCATGCTTATTCATCCACCCAAAAAGTCCCTGTCTAGGAACTGATGCCAAGGAAAGTGTTACAGATGGGCAAACAGACTTGGGACGGAAGTATTTTCACAGGATCGTTTTTAACCATGAAAAGATGTAAATAACCTAAAAGTCCATCAATGGAAAATCGGTGAATTCTGTTACAGTGTTTGCATATCCTGGACTTTTATACAGCTTTTAAAGATTTATAAAATAATACTCATTTGATACATGTAATTTCCCATATATTATCGCATAGACAAAGCAGGTTACAAATTATTGTAATTTTGTATTGTACTGTAAAAATTGTCATTTTCGTTATTTTTAAAAAATGGAAGTTAGAGCTGTGTTTCTCAGACTTGGCACTGCTGACATTTTGGGCTGGACAACTTTTTGTTTTGGGGTATGTCTTGTGCAAGATGTTTAGCAGCATCCCTGGACTCTACCCACCAAACACCTGTGACATCTCTATCATGCCCCTAACCCTTCCAGTTGTGACAACAAAAAGTATCTCCAATCATCGCCAGATGTCCCCTGGGGGACCGTAATGCCCGGTTGAAAACTGCTGGGTCCCTCCCTCCCTCCCTCTTATCCTCCCTTTCTTCCTTCATGTTTCTGCTCACGTCACCTGCTGAGTGCCCTCCTTGCCACCTTGTCTAACACAACACCCTACTCCTATCCGATCACTTCTATCCCCCATCCTCTTTTATTTTTCTTTACTGGACTTAGCACCCCTG
Source organism: Lipotes vexillifer (assembly GCF_000442215.2). Classification (NCBI taxonomy): domain Eukaryota; kingdom Metazoa; phylum Chordata; class Mammalia; order Artiodactyla; family Lipotidae; genus Lipotes; species Lipotes vexillifer. The sequence continues at coordinate 1,335,295 of NW_006791294.1, forward strand.
ACGTCCCACTGCCTCTGTCTGTTTCTTTTCTGTCTCCTGCACTGGGCTGGAAGCTCCCTGAGGGCAACGACTTTGCTGAGTTGCCTTCTGTGTTTCTCGGCGGAGAACAGTGCTCAGCACACAGTAGGTGCTCAACAATGTATATGGAATTAATAAATACCATAGACCAGAGCTAGCACTCTTGAGCCCCTACTGTGTGCCAGGCCTTGTTGTAAGTGCTTTACTTCTATTAATTCATGTAATCCTCCCAACAACCCTGGGAGGTGGGTTCTGTTATTACCCTGTTTTACAGGCAGGGAAATTGAGATTAAAAAGGTTATGTCTCTGGCTAAGGTCCCATCTCTTTAGGTGGCTAAGTGGGATTTGCTCTTTGAACACAGCTAAGGTGAACCTTCGAGATCGCATAGGCCCTTGCACATCTGTGGGAGGAAAGCCATTGAATAAATTCTGCATCATAGGGTCAAGAAGACATGCGTTGTAAACTTCGAGGGACGCCATCCAAGTGCTTTCCCTGAAGGCGTGTCAGTTTGCACTCCTTCCAACTGTGTCCTGAATTCATCTTATAAGCCGAAAAATGAAAACAAAACCAGAATGATGACACAGTGTTCTTTCTGAGAGTTCGTAGGCAGAGCACGGGGACCCTCTGTGTGGGATGCGACGAGGGGCTGTAGTCCAGCTGTGCTCTCTCGGAAACACTTCCGATGGTTCGCTCCTTGCACCCAAGCGTCCCCAACCCCCCGCAGACAGTTGCCGCTGAATCACACAGAGATCGTAGGGGCCCACTGAGCTGAGTGCCCTCCCCCTGGGCTGGCGTGTTCAGCATCATTGCCAGAGCCGTGAGCTGTCCTCCTGAATGGGGGGTGGGGCTGTTTGTCCAACTACTGAGTAAAGGAGGAGCAGGAACCTCAGGGCCATGGTCCCCAGGTCCTGGTCCCCTGCCTAGGACCTCCCTCATCCTTCAGGTCTTGGCCAAACTGTCCCCTCCTCTGAGAGCCCCTCACCCTCTTTGGAACAATGCAGCTTCAGTGCGTTGAAAGGTACCTCCCAAAAGTGGTACCTGGAACCTCAGACTGGGACCTTGCTTGGAATAAGGGTCTTTGCAGTTGTAAATACGGTAAAAATCTCGAAATGAGATCATCCTGGATTGGAGTGGCCCTAAATCCGGTGATAGGTGTCCTTACCAGAGAGAGAAAAGAAGAAAAAGCAGAGAGACACCGAGGCAAAGGCCATGTGGTGATGGAGACAGAGATTGGAGTGATGTATCTATAAGTCCGGGAAGCCGGAATCACCAGAAGCTGGAGAGATGCATGGGATGAAGTCTCCCTCGAGACTCCAGAAAGAACCAGTCCTGCCGACACCTTGATTTTGAACCTCTGGTCTCCAGAACCGTGAGAGGATACATTTCCGTTGTTTAAAAACCACCAAGACTGCGGTAATTTGTTATGGCTGCCTCAGGAAATGAACACAGCATTGCTGCTTCCACATCCCAGCTGATGGCTGCGGGCAATGTGGTTTGCACCCTGGCGGGTTACTTCTGCCCCTGAGCCTCTGCTTTCTCATCTGTGAAATGGGGATTCTAGTCACATCTATTTGAGGATTAAATAAAGTAATAAATGTAAGAACTCAGCTGGGGGCCTGCTACCTGGCAAATGCTCAGTAAATGTTAATTATTTTTATTCTTTTATCAGTCTGGAAAGTGTCCCCAGAGGTCCCGCGTTAGAATAAAAACTGAGGCCAAAACACATTCATCAGATTCTGTGCACAGAGATGTCCATGGGCCATTACTCACAGCGCAACAATGAAAATATGGAAAGAAACCAGTATTCGCCCAAAGGGTCAGAGTAATGTAAGATATTGTGGGAGGGAGATATGGTGAGAAGGAATGATGTGCAGCCACTAAAAGGACATTTAGGGAACATTTTTTATAATGTGGAAACATCCTGAGTGATAAGGTTAAGTGGCTAAAAGAAGAATGTAAAATTGTATGTGCAGAGTGATTACAATTATGCAGAAATAAATGGAGGAAAAGGACTGAAGCACCAAAAAAGGTCAGAGGAAAGCCATTTAAATCCATAAACGCAGGAAAGACGGAAAGGAAAAAGAGAGTGAGAAGGGTGGGCGGGAGAGAGGAAGGAAGGAGGACAGAGCAGGAGGGAGGGGGGTGTGGCCAGCACTGCATTCACTGAGGTGATATTAACCTATGGTGTATGTATAGCAAGTAATACCTTGGAAATACTTTACATCCTTTATCCCAATCCATTTGTCAGCTTTAATGTACTCTGAGCTCCACTTCCCTTCTCTGAAATGCTTGAATCTCTACCTCCAGTCCTGGCCACCCACTAGCTTTGTGCTCATGGGCTTAGTCTCTAATGGCCTCAGTTTCCCGATCTATAAAGTGGGCGTGATAAGTACACCTGTCTCACTGAGTTGTTGATAGCTCAGTATTGGGCCTGGCGCTTAGGAGATGCTCACTAGACTCAAGCTGCTGTTCTTACATTTGGGACGGGAGCCTGGTGGATCGTTTCAGTGGAGACCCGATCCTCTGAGGCTGCCTTCCCACCCTCAGAGCTTCCAAAGGGTTGGGGAGGATTCCCTGGGACCCTGGCAGACCCCCAGGGCAGGAGGGCAGGTGGGAAGGTGAGAGAGGGCGCCCATTCTGCACTCAGCATTCCGTGGAGACAGGCTTATTTCATCTTGGCACAAGACAGCTTCCTGGTTCAAAGACCAAAGGCCTTTATAAAAAGAAGGGAAAAAACAGTTCTTGGACATCAAATGCTTCTTACAAACACTGTTTTGATGGTTTAAATGTAAACAAATCCGACCATGTGGATTACATTTCTCCTGAAGGGTTTAAAAATTAAGGGGAAAAAAAGGAGTTGTCTTGGGCCAAACGCATGTTGATTTTTGCCAATCTCCAGAATCTTCGGGAAATAATTGGAGACATGTCCTCACACCCCAACCAGCGCTAAGCTGTACTTTTTTTTTTTAATTGCTGTTATGACTCACTGTTGAGTTGGTGATTATTTTTATCCAGTTAATGAAGGTAATCTATAAATTACCACTGACCCAGATTCATGATTTAATAAGATTTAAATTACACACCCAGGCTGGCTCGGAAGCAGCGGGCTGGAGCCTCTGTCTGAATGGAACGCATGCATCTGTCTGTTCTCAAAAGTCCCAAAGCTCCAATGTTCGCCCACTGCCTCCCCTTCCCCCATCTGAGCTCATGACCTACCCAGTGTGACATTTGGGGCCACCTGGCCGGTTTCCAGGCCCTGTGACTGCCCAAGCTCTGTGGGCGCTAGCTTTGGGCTCAGTGAAGAACCCCAAGTGGGGACCAGTAGGCAACCACCCTGCTCCCGCCCCTGTCACACTTGTGTGCCCTCAGTCCACGTTGGCCCTTCTCTGGGCCTCAGTTTTCCCCCATCTGACATGAGAGAGTATTGGTCTTTAAGGGGTTTCTTGGTACATCCCGGGTTTCCCGATGTGGACCCTGTGGAACCCTGGACCCTCAGTGTGCCCTGTGGAGAGGAGCACAGTTACAGACTCCACCAACCTGTCCATTCATGCAGCACACCGGCAGGCTCAAGGTCAAAGTCAAGGTTACCACCACCTCTCACTCTACAAAAGCCACAGCCTCCAGGAAGATCTGGTTTAAAAGCCAGCTCAAGTCCACACCCCTGAGCTAGCAAGACCCTGGGGATCTGTAGCCAGAGCTGGCTTCACGGACAAGCGACCTGGGCAGCAGCACAGGCCAGTGCTCAGACAGACCTCGTGCCTAATTTACATGCTCCTTTGCCTCCGTCTTGAAATTCTTAATAAGTTTTGCCCAAGGGGCCCACATTTTAATTTTGCTCTGGATGACTTGAATCCTGTCGCCAGTCCTACCCGAACCTCAGCCTCGCCTTTGGCAGGACCGCCCTCTTTCTGTCCCCTCCTCCATCCCAGGTCACGTGCTGCTCCCCTGCCAGTTCAGGGTCCCGGCTCAGCCTCTG
>NW_006791294.1:1339299-1347627 GCF_000442215.2 Lipotes vexillifer
GGCGCTGGCTCCTCCCCTCTTGCTTTAATTGGACCCATTCATCATCCTTCAGGTCTCAGCTCAAATGTCAGCTCCTCAGGGGGTCCCTTCTGTCCTAGATCACTGATTAAGGAACCCCCAGGGCCAGCCCCTCCCATCGTGTTCCCTTTTTGGCACTATTAGGAATCGCCTGCTTGGCCCCGTGGAGCGACAGGAGGGCAGGAGCTGTTCTGCTTGTCGCTGATGCAGGCTGAGTGCGTGACACACACACACACACACACACACACACACACGCACACGGGGGAAGCACTTGTCTTGGGAATGAAACCCACCCTGTTCATCCCAAAGGAAAAGATGCCCCTGCCCCCGACCCGGTGTGCGCCCCCGACCCCTGGAGTCCCATGGCTCAGTGACTGCCCAGGGCCCCCGCCCCCCCTCCCTCCTGGTACTCCCGCCCCAGCTCTCTCGCCCCCCATCCCCCTGCCCTTCCAGTATCGTTGCTCTCAGGACCCTCTAGGAGTCCCTGTTTTCAGATCAATTTCCAGGACGTTTCATATGATCGTGGTTTCACGTTTCCCCCTCTCTGGACCCTTTCACTAGTGTCCTCACAGTGTGGGACGGCCACCCCGGTAGGGAGGTGAGACAGTGGAGCTGCCGCACAGATGCTCATTTTTTCATTTCTCTATTTTAATGAGCAAGGCTGAATTTATTAATGTTTAGAAGTGGGTTTAAAAGAACACTATTAGCAAGTAAAGGGAACAGGGGCCCAAGGCTGAGCAAAGATCGCAGATGTGGTTCTCACGATACTGGCACGTAGTTTCTCACACTGGAAGTCGCTTCGGGCTGGGGGCTGGAAGCCCTTTGGGGTGTGTGGAGGAGGCAGGGTGGGGACTGGTTTTAAGTCCCCTCTCTCTGGGGAAAGAGCTCTGACCTTGAGCGAGTAGGGTGACAAGCTGTCCCAGTTTTCCTGGGGCTTTTCTGCCAGGTTTTGCATTCAAAATCTCATGTCCTGGGAAGCCCACTAGTCCCAGGCAAACCCTATAACGAGCCCAGACAAGCTCGTTCCCTGTGCTGCTCCCTCGAGCCCATCCCGAGGACCTGACTTTCTCTAAGGGCCCCTCTTCCACCCTTCAGCTCCCCTCCCCTCTCAGGGAGCAGGCTCCAGCGCCATCTCTAGACCCACCCCCACAGGGGGCTGGCTTCCTTTGTGCCCTGCAGATGTCACTGTGTCCTATTTCGCTTCTGGGGCCCCAGGCTGCCCACAGGAGGACAAAGAACCTCTGGTGGGGAAATCAGGGTTCATCCCAGGACCCCTACCTGCATCTGTATAAAGCTGCCAGGACAGAGTGCTGCCAGCCAGGGGTTTGCATCTGTTGGGAAGTTTGTTTTTGTTTGTAACTTTATTTTAATTTGTGGTAAAATACACAAAGCATAAAATCGACCATCTTAGCTGTTTTGAAGTGTAGAGCTCTGCAGTGTCGAGCACATTCACAATGTTGTGCAACCAATCTCTAGAACTCTTTTTTTTTTTCTTTTTTTTCTGCTTTTACTTTTATTTGCATTTATTTTTTGCAGCATTTATTCCCGGGCCATAAGTTTTTGCTTCTTCGATTTCTTCTGGGATGTCTTTTTCTTCTGGTTTAGGAACAATCTGTTCTTTTTCAGTAAAGGAGCATCTCAGTGTGGCAGGGAGAGCTCACGTATGGGTTGATCTGACCATGAGCTCTATAAGAACTCTTTTCATCTTGCAAAACTGAAACTCTGCCCCATTAAACAACAATTAGCCACCCCACCCAACCCAGGCCCTGGCACCCACCATTCTACTTTCTGTGTCTGTAAATTTGACTACTCTGGAACCTCGTCTAAGTGGAATTGTATAATATACGTCTCTTTGTGACTGGCTTATCTCACATCGCGTAATGTCCTCAAGGTTCATCCATGTTGTAGCAGGTGTCGGAATTTCCTTCCTTTTCAAGGAGTGAATAATATTCCATTGTATGGATGGACCCATTTTGTTTATCCACTCGTCCCTCCGTGGACACTTGGGTTGTTTTCACTGCAGATGTTTTTTGTTTTGTTTTGTTTTGTTTTTAAGACATACTTTGAGGCAGGAATAGAAAGGAAACACCAGGAGTGGGAAGTACCCTGGGAGCTGGGCTGTGATGGGCAGCCTGAGTCCTGGCTAAAAGAAAAAGGAAGGTGAACATGTGCTGGAGGAATGAGAAGAGGAATGAGAAAGAAGGAGAGGGGCTGAGAGGACTGTTTGTGCATTGGCCCCTTTTGAAGCTGGTAGTTGATTCCCTGCCAGAGGCTCTTGGGATAATATTTACTAAAGTCTCCCTGTTGATTGAGCACTTACTATGAGCCAGGCCCTGTCGAAGGGGTTGGTACGTGAAAATTCACTTCATTCTCGACGTAACTCTTGTAGGTGGATGCTGTTACCCCCACTTTACAGACAAGGAAACTGACCCACAGATGTGTCACTGGTCTACGAAATCTGGGTTGAAAACTAAAGAACATTTTAAAGTATCGTAGATCGGGGGTCTCAGGCTTTTAGCCCAAGTCCAAATCACCTGCAGGGCTTGTTAACCTTTATGTGATTTCAGCCCGCCCCCGGGGGTTCTGATTCGGGAAGTGCCTCTGGGGCTGCATAAGGTACTCTGGCTTGATGGAGTGTTCCTGTAGAAAGGGTGGCAAAGAGGACCCATCATGGGCTACCCCACGTGTTCAACATCAAGAGGATACTGCAGAAAAGGCCCCTCTTTCTCCAAACCTGTCGCTGAGAATCATGTACGGTGCTGGGCACTGGCAGAAATAGATCGACCTTCATTCAGCATGACACGGCACTTCTGTCCAGAGTCTGGGAGTCCTTGGCTGTAAAACGGGGTCAATGATACCTGCATTGTAAAATCTTGTGAAAGCTCCCTGGATCAGCTGGGTGGGGCATCACATGACATCTTAAGTGATTGGTTCTCTAGCATCGTTTCCATGGTAAGCAAAGCTCCTGTGGCCTTTGGATTTGTGACCTCAGTGGCAAAGCCTGGTTGTCACTGGGTCTGTGACCCTCACAGCTGAAGTTGAAAGTGTTCCAGTTCTAACCCTGCCGACTACAGGAAGGAGACTAACCCCCTGGTACCCAACCGGGGACACCTTTTTATGGCATTTCTTTCTTTCTTGTTGGCCAGAAGTGGTCCTTGGAGTATTCTGAAGAAGTCAGAGGAGATGGATTTATGTTAACAAGGAGCTTTTTTCCCTTTTTCACAAAGTAACACGTCTGTAGTTATCGGTCTAGGAAATGCACATAATTAGACAGAAAAAAACAGCACCATCCGTAGCCCACCTCCCAGACATGGCAAGAGACAGTTGGGGTCTCTTGTTGAACCTGAGGCATAAACCCATAGAGGGGAGGATAAATCCGCAGCTCAGAGTTTCCGCTGCTTGTCTGTGGTTTTGTCCCAAGAATTTTGGCAGCTGTGCCTGGTTTGAGAGGTTGAAGGAGAGGTGAGGTGTGAAGAGGATAGAGGTTTTGTTTTTGTTTTTGTTTTTTGAGAACTTGGAGTTCCAAACAGATAAACGAGCAGTGCTAAAAGGAGTCCTAAAAGCATACTTGACCCCCCCACCCACCCAAAACAGATTAGTTGTCATTTTTGATGTTTTTCAAGAGTATATACTTATTTTTTCTCAGGAAATTGACATGCTGGCAGTCAAATTGTGAATATTTTAACGGTTTTTGCAATGTTATTTTTCATTTGTTCTAGAACATGATTTCTCAACCTCAGCATGATTGACACATGGACCAGATAGTTCTTTTGTTTTGTTTTGTTTTTGTTTTTGTTTTTGTGGTACGCGGGCCTCTCACTGTTGTGGCCTCTCCTGTTGCGGAGCACAGGCTCCGGATGCGCAGGCTCAGCGGCCATGGCTCACGGGCCCGGCCGCTCCACGGCACGTGGGATCCTCCCGGACCAGGGCACAAACCCGTGTCCCCTGCATCGGCAGGCGGACTCTCAACCACTGCGCCACCAGGGAAGCCCCAGATAGTTCTTTGTTATGGGGCCACCTTGAGCATTGTTGGATGTTTAGCAGCATCCCTGGCCTCTACCCACGAGATGCCAGCAGAAACCTCTCCTCACCACCACTCCCCAAACCCATGACAACCCAAATCATCTGCAGACAGATGTCCCTGTGGGACAAAATGACCGCTGTTCTAGAAAGTTCCTGGAAGACACACCCTTGCATCTCCTCAAGGATAAACAGAGCCCAAAGTGTAGTTTATGATATTGGTCTATGTGATGATTCTTTTTTTTTTAAGGGATTCCACTTAAGAAAATAGCTAATTAAGCAAGAGGATGAGAGCATTAATAATATAGCTAATGTTATATTCCATGTGGTTGGTGTTTGTGTGTGTGCGTACTTATGCTTTAATATGCATTACATTTAATTACAATTAGCATTGCATTACACTTACTATTACGTTACTCATTTCATTTAACCAAGAAAAGGGGGCTTCGGGGGTAATTTAAGCTTTTTCTTTCTTTTTCTTTTTTTTTTTTTTTACATGACCAGCTTCCTGACTGAAGGATACTATTACATATCAGATATAAAGAGAGCTTTTCCAACAGACTTGAAAAATGGTTGTTGATGAACAGAAAATAGCTCTTTAAGAAGAATTGCCCCAGAACATTACAGATGGGGATACCGTACAGGAAATAGCAACTGCTTTTGAGACAGTTCACAAATAGGTATTTTATTTACTCAGTGGCCAACTGATTTTTATGAAACTGAACCATGTACAGGGAGTTTTTAGTAGGAGAATTTCTGATTTCCTACAAATGGAGAGGCGACCTCCTCTGAAGAACCAGGAGGCTTTTTGTGCTTGAACTTTGCCTTGGGAATCCATAAATGAAAAGACGTTTTTACTACAATTGGACAAACGAGCTTTGTCTTGCAGAATCTCATTTGGCCAAAGCTCAACAAATCATCCTGGGAAGAGGGCTTATTTACTATAGAGAGTGCGCGTGCGCACGTGTGTGTCCTTACCTGCGCAAGACAGAGCCGCGGGCTATTTTCTCTATAATTTCTCATTTTGCTCAAATTTTGTTAACAAAATTCACATGAGGATCCTAAAGGGTGTTCTGTCGTCATAGGAATCAGTCCACCAGTACTGAAAAAAGAAAAGAGGACGAATGTATTACCTCCGTTTTCCAACTGAATATGCCATTTCATTATAAATATTGCATGTATCTTATAGAAAATTTGGTGAATGCAAAAGAAACTTAATATCATAACTAAGTTTGTCACTCCAAGGATATTGCTATAAAAAGGTTGATATATTTCCTTCCAGTCTTTTATTTTTTATTTGTGTGTGTATACATACGATTTTAAACAAATGAAGATGATACTTTTTTCAGTTTTCAGTTCCATTTCACTTTCTGTTGTGTCCTGAGCATTTCCCCCAGGAAATACGATTTTCAGGGAAAAGTCGCTGATAGTGAGTGAGGCACACAAACAAGGCTGCCATGGACGGTTGTGCAGGCCGTAAACCTTGTGCAAACCTGGGGGCTACAGTGTGAATGGTCCTACCTGAAACATCATTCCCACTTCACAGACTAGAGAACCAAGGCTCAGAGAGGGTCAGTCGCTTGCCTGAGGTCACTTCTCTGGCTTGGAGTCAGGCCCCACTAAGCTGTGACGTGCTCTCACCCCGGAATGGGGTCTGCAGGATGGAAGCCCTGACGGTTGGGGCAATCCCCCCCGCACTTCCTGTCTTCCGAGTCTGTCGTCTGCGAATCAGTCACTCCCGCCCTGCTTCCCAGCCTGGGTGGCAAACACTGAGCTGAAAAAAATGGATTGAGAAACAGCAATGCAGAGGGAGCCTTCCTCCCCTCCCACCCCCTTTAGGCTGCCCTTGATCTAAACATTGTGATGTGAACTGCTTACCACCAAGAGCAAAACCCCAAACAGGCTGCGCCTTTGGCCAACGTGCATTGGATGAGTTTGATTTATTGCCTGCGTCTGAAGGGATCCTCAAACAATGCAGAGCTTCTGGTGGCCTGTCTGGAAACAGGCTCACACAGTCACCAAGCCCAGCTCTGAATCAGCCTCCAGATCTGCAGGAGAATCTTCAAAGTCCAGTCGGCTGGGTTTCCAGCAAGACACGACTGCGGCCTGGGAACCAGCGCGGGAATATTGACTGAATGCTATTTTTGAATGTGGCGATGGTTTTGAGGACGATTTCCTCATGAGGAGTCCCCTTTGCATTTTTATTTTTCATTGTGTTGTCATTCCCTGGGAGCTCGTGTGAATTCAGGCTTCCGACATCCTCAGTAGAGGCTGTGAGAACCCGGGGCTCGCGGGCTGATTTTCATTGGTCTGTTGGCAGCCACGTCCAGTGAATGGACGGCTTTGCGGGGAAAGGGGCAGGACGGGGCAGACAGCCAGCCGCCCAGAGGAGGACAGCGTGCCTTCACAGCTGGACTTCTCTGCTCAGCCTGCTTCCTCCCCTTCCTCACAGGACGTGACGATCACCCAATCGATCGAATGCCCGATGCTCACACAGCACTATGTGCTCTTCATAAAAGGATCAAATAGACAAACCGTGGCACAGCTGGACGATGGAATATGACTCGGCAATAAAAAGAAATGAGCTCTCAAGCCACAAAAACACAGTGAGGGACCTTACGTGCGTCTTGCAAAGTGAAAGAAGTCAATCTGAAAAGCTTACGTGCTCTGTGATGCCAACTGTTGAGATTTTGGAAAAGGCAAATCGATAGAGACAAGATGAAAATCAGCGGTTGCCAGGGGTTGGGGGCAGGGGGGAGAGGCGAAGGATGAATGGGGGAGCAGGGGGATTGTTTAGGGGGAAGAAACTATTCTCTATGACACTGTAACTGTGGGTACATGTCATTATACATTGTACATCATACATTACACATGATACAGTATACAACACCAAGAGTGAGGCCTACTGGAAACTAGGATCGAGTTAATGACGTACCAGTATTGGTTCATCAGTTGTTAACAAATGCACCACGCTACTGCAAGATGTTAATAATAGGGGAAACTAGAGCTGGGGGAAGTGAGGGTATATGGAACTTTTCTGTAGTTTTTGCTCAGTTTTTCTGTAAACCTAAAACTGCTATTTTTGAAAATAAAGTCTATTAATTTATTAATTAATTAATTTTTTTTATGGCTGCGTTGGGTCTTCGTTGCTGCACGCAGACTTTCTCTAGTTGCAGCGAGCGGGGTCTACTCTTCGTTGCAGTGCGTGGGCTTCTCTCATTGCGGTGGCTTCTCTTGTTGCAGAGCACGGGCTGTAGGTGCGCAGGCTTCAGTTGTTGTGGCATGTGGGCTCAGTAGTTGTGGCTCGCAGGCTCAGTTGCTCCGCGGCATGTGGGATCTTCCCGGACCAGGGCTCAAACCTGTGTCCCCTGCATTGGCAGGTGGATTCTTAACCACTACACCAACCAGGGAAGCCCCAAAGTCTATTAATTTATGATTTTTAAAAATCATCCCCAAGTCTATCAATGGCATCCTTTGACATTTGAAATAAAATCCCAAATCTTTGCCTCGTCTGGCCAAAGGCTGACACCGTCTGTGCCTGTCCACCCATCTGACCCCCCTTCTCCCCCGATGGTCCGTCCTTGCTGGCTTTTCTTTAGTCACGCTGACCTCCATCAGTCATTCCAACAGCTCTCAGGGCATTTGCACGTGCTGGGCCTTCTGTCTCCTCCTATGGCTGGTTTCACCCTTTTCCCAGGTCAAAGCTTTATGTCAAAAAACCTCCCTAACCACACCAACTAAAGGAGGTTTCTCTTCGAAATTTCTACCACTGAGCCTTTCTTGCTTCACCACTAATAGCTTTTGAAAGCAGTTGCTTTTTTGCATATATGCTTATTTGTTTTATTTGGTTACGTATTGCTCGACTATTCTCCCTCCCTCAAATGTAAGGCAGGAGATACTAATGAGGGCAGGGAGATTGGTCTGTTTGGTGACTGATGTATCTTAGTGCCTCCAATTGTGTCTGGCGCACAGTAGACGTTCAATAAATGACTGACTGTGCATTTACTGACACCTACTGTATTTCAGTGTAAGAAATAAGAGCCAGCCAGGGCTTCCCTGGTGGCACAGTGGTTAAGAATCCGCCTGCCAATGCAGGGGACACGGGTTCGAGCCCTGGTCCAGGAAGATCACACATGCTGTGGAACAACTAAGCCCGTGCACCACAACTACTGAGCCTGAACTCTAGAGCCTGAGAGCCACAACTTCTGAGCCCGTGTGCCACAACTACTGAAGCCCATGTGCCCTAGAGCCCGTGCTCTGCAATGAAGAGCAGCCCCCCCCCCCCCCCCC
>NW_006791295.1:0-533 GCF_000442215.2 Lipotes vexillifer
TGTGGTTTTATTTTACCTTGTTGCAGTTGTTTCAATTATAGTTTTATTTTTCCTAATATATTTATTATCTTTCTAATTTTATTTTGTTTTTTATTCTTTGATATTGTACTACTCCTTTTTTTCTTTCTTTATTCCTTTTTTTTTTTTCCCGCACCATGGAGCTTGCGGGATCTTGGTTCCCAGGACAGAGGTCCAAGTCCAAACCACTGAACTAACAGACAGCCTCAGACTTCAGGGAATATCAATGAGAGTGAGGCCTCCTGGAGGTCCTCATCTCAGCACCAAGACCCAGCTCTATCCAACAGCCTGCAAACTCCAGTGCTGAACGTCTCAGGCTAAACAACCGGTAAGACAGAAATACAGCACCACCCATCAAAAAAACCAAAAAAAAAAAAGAAACGACAGAAAAATATGTTACAAATAAAGGAGCAATGTAAAAACCTACAAGAACAAATAAATGAAGATGAAATAGGCAACCTACCTGAAAAAGAATTCAGAGTAATAATAGTAAAGATGATCCAAAATCTCAGAAA
>NW_006791297.1:0-724 GCF_000442215.2 Lipotes vexillifer
GGCTGCTGAGCCTGCGCATCTGGAGCCTGTGCTCCACAATGGGAGAGGCCACAGCAGTGAGAGTCCCGCATATCGCAAAAAAAAAATGATAAATAAAAATAAATAAATAAATAAATAGGCCAGGGAGTGGCCAGTGAAGTGCATTCCCTGCTTCTAATGCCAGGAGCTGAGGCCACAAAAGATTGAAACTTGTCTTCATAAGGAACATCTGTGAAGATCAGTTTTTCAGAGGCTACCTTAAGATACCATTTTAACTGTTTAGCTTCCTTGGAACAAGAACTTCTGATTATGATCTAGAGCTATGCTGTCAAGTAGGGCAGTGATTATACGTGTCTATTTATATTTAAACAAAGTCTTAAAATTCTGTTTCTCAGGCTCACCAGTACATTTCACGTGCTAACTAGCCATGTGTGACTAATGACAGAATGGTTAATAGAACATTTCCATTATTGCAAAAATTTGTAGTGAATAGCCTTCTCTAGGAATACACTAACATCTCATCCACTTACATAGAGAGATTATCACAGGGACTTGAACTGTAACCAATAATAATGACCCTGCAACTACTACTGTGTGCCTAAGGATAAAATAAGATAATTTTTAAAAATTATGTGCCTAAAAATTGTTTACTTTTTTATAATATTCTATCTTACCTTTATTTATTTATTTTAATTTAACTTTATTGGAGTATAATTGCTTTACAATGTTGTGTTAGTTTCTGCTG
>NW_006791298.1:0-2223 GCF_000442215.2 Lipotes vexillifer
AAAGGAAACCATAAACAAAATGAAAAGACAACCCACAGAATGGGAGAAAATATTTGCAAACTATGTGACTGACAAGGGATTGATCTACAAAATTTACAAACAGCTCATGTGGCTTAATATCAAAAGAACAAGCAACCCAATCAAAAAAAGGGGTGGAAAATCTAAAGAGACATTTCTCCAAAGAAGATATACATATGACTAAGAGGTACCTGAAAAGATGCTCAACATCACTAATTATTAGAGAAATGCAAATCAAAACTAAAATGAGTTATCAACTCACACCAGTCAGAATGGCCATCATCAAAAACTCTACAAAGAATAAATGCTGGAGAGGGTGTGGAGAAAAGGGAACCCTTCTACAGTTTTTGTGGGAATGTAACTTAGTACAGCCACTATGAAGAACAGTATGAAAGTTACTTAAGAGACTAAAAATAGAGGTACCATATGATCCAGTATTCTCACTCCTGGGCATATATCTGGAGAAAAACATGTTTCAAAAGTATACATGCACCCCAATGTTCATTACAGTGTTGTTTACAATAGCCAAGACATGGAAGGAACATAAGTGTCCATTGACAGATGAATGGATAAAGAAGATGTGGTACATATATACAATGGAATATTACTCAACCATTAAAAAGAATGAAATAATGCCATTTGCAGCAATATTGTTGGACCTTGAGATTATCATACTAAGTGAATTAAGTCAGACAGAGAAGAGACAAATAGCATATGATATTGCTTATCATAGGAGTGGAATCTTTAAAAAATAATACAAGTGAAATTATTTACAAAACAGAAAAAGACTCACAGACTTAGAAAATGAACTTAATGGCTACCAGAGGTGGGGGAAGGGTGGGTGGGAGGGACAGACTGGGAAGTCGGGATTGACATGTACACATTGCTATATTTAAAATAGATAGCCAACAAGGATCTACTGTATAGCACAGGGAACTCTGCTCAATACTCTGTAATAACCTAAATGGGAAAACAATTTGAAAAAGAATAGATACACATATATGTATAACTAAATCACTTTGCTGTACACCTGAAATGAACACAACATTGTTAATCAACTATATGCCAATATAAAATAAAAATTAAAACGACAAAAAACAACAACAATGAAAAACCCTGGCCTAGAGCAATACACATCCCCTACACTCACATACCACTAGAGTTGTAGCTCATGGCCAGTTCACACAAGTACAGTTGAAAAATAAAGTCCCTAGTGGGGCAGCTGCCTCCCAACAACTGCACACTATAGAAGGGAAAATACTCCTTTCTGGCAGACTCTGCCATTCCTTTATCCCCTACATATGCCTAGATTCCCCAGAGAGAATGGAACTTATCACCTATTCCAGGAAGTTTATTATATTCTTCTCGTATGTAATCTCACTTAATCTTTTCAAAAGCTCTGTGAATTATTATTCTGACTTACCAGAAAAAGAAATTGAGACTCCAAGGAAGGAAATGACTAGCCCAAGGTGATGAAGCTGGTTGATGACAGGACATGGATTTAAATCTAGGACAGTCTGTCTAGGTTTAATATAACACATCTTCTGTGCACTGAACCAAAAGAGGATTCATATTACCAAGGATTTGCATATTTCTTCAAAAGAATCTGAGTTTTAGCTGAATCAATGCCTTATATTATTGGGTTGGACTAATCTTTAAAATATATTTGAGAGTATTTTTTCCTTTTGATTAGTGGGTGAGAGCCTAGGGGTTAAGTTACTTATAGATAAAATAAGTTAAATGAGTTAATCTTCTGCTCTCTCCTCCCCTTTGTCTCTGTATCACTCTCTTTTTTCTATGTGTCACCTTTAGTCACTTCTACTAAAGAATGGCTTCCTCATATGATTCCATTTATATAAAATGTCTAGAGTAAGCCAAATCACAGAGATAAAAAGAGTGGTTTACAGGGGCTAGGGGAAATGGAAAAGACTGCTAATGAGTACAAGATTTCATTTTGGCATGATAAAAATATTTTAGAATTAGGGGTAATGGGTATATAACTCTGAATATACTAAAACTCACTGAACTGTAGAGTTTAAAATGTGAACTGTATGGTATGTGAATTATACTTCAATAAAGCTGTTATTAAAAAACAAACAAGGTTGCAAACAACAGCATTATCTCCAGGTCCGAGGTACACGGCCTCTGGCAAATTCCAGGCATCATATATTGTGGCTCTGGCCACCAGAAGCTAACTCTTTCCCA
>NW_006791298.1:2271-31537 GCF_000442215.2 Lipotes vexillifer
CCCATATGCAATTCAAACAAACAGAATAAAACACATTCAAATGGAGAAAAACTATTACAGCCCAGTTTAGATTAGGAGCCCATTTCTAGACCTGCCCTTTGGGCAAAGGGACATGATCATACAACACAGATATGACCATGGGGTCTCACTTCTGTGAATGGGACTACTCTGAGAGAATGGAAGTACCACTGTAGATCATTCAGATACCAAAGAGGTATCTAATATATACCAGGCTCTGTAGGAGATATTTATTTATGATAACAAACATATAGGTTTAAATATTCTCAAGATCTTAGGCCATCGTCGCATATACCTAAACTTTTAGAGAATCAGCATATGAAAAGCTACATGAGCACTGGACTCAGACACATCAGTTTTAGAATCCTACCACTGAAAAATTCTTTGTCACCAGACAAGTCACATCAATCCACACATGCTGTCCAATTTTATTTCTGTAATTGTAATAACAATATCTATCACTGGACCATTACGTATCATTGGGTAAGTAAAAAGATGTACGCAAAGCACTTAGCACAGAGTCTATGAATATAGCCTATACATATAGTAGGTACCTCATAAATACTAAGGAAGCAATGCTGCACTAATTGGTACCAGCAATGTTGAAGCAATCAGTGTAACCAATTCCAAACAGTGATCACACATGGAACACTTAAAAGAAAAAAGAATGGCCACAGGAGTGGCTTCTCTCCTTTGTGTTCCTTACCAGTTGATTAAGGGACTTACAGTCACTGACATTTGCAACATCTGCAGCAGCACACTATAAGGGTGTTACAAATAATAGCAATAATCTGTCACAGTCTCACATTTGGCCAAATATTGCTATTTACTATTCTCTATTTTGTTAATCCCTTCTCCACCTAGAGAAACCCTGTTTATGCTTCAAGACTGAACTCATATGTCACTCCCTCTCTCTGAGACCTTTGGTGACCTTGCCACTACTCCAGGCAGAGTTAACCATCCCCTCCTCTGTTTTCATCTAGTAATATGGTCATACCTCTAGCACAGTATTAAACACCTCAATAGATTTCGTGCATCATCCCCCATGAGAATGTAGGTTCCAAGCCAGTAGGCTAGACCCCAGTGCAGCATCTAGGAAATGGTAGATGTTCAAGAACAATTAGTTGAATGTAAGAATAAGAAACAAAGGAACAGTGTGTGGCACCCAGGAACAGCACACAAGTAGTTAGGTTCAATTAAAATGGGTTATCACAAAGGACATATGAATTAACTAGTGCTGGAAATTTATTCTCATTTACAAAAAAAGTCATAGAGAGATTAAATGACTTGCACAAAGAAACATATTAAGGAAATTATAAACCTGAGTCCACCAAGGAAATGTGCCTTCTGATTCTAGTTTAATGCCTTTTCCATTTCACCACACTGCCTCAAATTTTAAAAGAATAAAGAATTCAAGAACAAAACTAAGAATCAGATTAATGGTTGACTGATATGGTTCCTTCCTTGTGTCATTTATTATCAAATGAGCCTAAACAGTTGCCGTTAAAATTACCACTTCTCTCATAGCCTTTGCCTCTTCTGGAATACATTAGTGAGGATGGGTGTTTCTTACACAAAACCTCACAGCTTTGAGGAGAAAGGCTGTCCTGGATTCATGCTGGTCATTAAGTGGATGCTGTGGCTTGACCAATGTGCATGGCTCATCAGAATAGGCTAAAGACTAGGACCCATATCTCTAGTCTTCCAAAACAGTGTTCTCTTTCTAATATACAACAGTAGCCATCATAAACTGAAAGATGCACACCTATAACTAAATGGCAGTCTTTTGTAAGAATTAAAGAAGAAATAAGTAAAAATGGAGATACAATTTCAAATGCAATTAATTCCATTTTTTACTTCTTACCTAGATGATTGGTAGAAATGTCTATAGCTATAATGATCTTACAACAATTCGTTTCAAGTTGGAGGTCTCCAGTTTTAATCAAATTTGCAGATATTCTTTGGCCTATAGATCTATCAACTAGTTGAGGACTAAACTTTCAATTATTTGTCCATAGTTCTAATACTTTGGAAAATGCTTTCTGATCTTGGCATTCATTTTCCATCATAAAGTTGACATTTTTAACTTGAAATTTTTTACTGAATGCTTTCAGAGAATTAGCAAACAACATTTCCCATCAAGTTGCTTATAACTACAGTGTCTCATTAATCATCACTATTCCCATGTGACAATGAAAACCTGAAAAATATCTCCCCATTTGGCTGATGACTAACCAGAGGAAAAGAAATGTAAACTTTTACAGACACCACAATGCATAAGTATTTCATCGTTACTATATCATTTAATCAGCACATTACCACAAGATGAATATAATTATGCTTGTTTTACTGATAAGAAACTGAGACTCATAGAACCTAAATGACTTTCACACCTCATAATCTAAAAAGTTAGAGTTTAGGGACCTTTTACTATATCACAATGAGAGATTGTCTTATAACATAAGACAAGAACAGAGACAAAAACAGACTAAATAATCCCACCATAAACAATCTACTCTCTCATCTCCAGTTATTTCCCAGTTGCAATTTTTCAGTATTTTTCTAGCAGTGAACTTGATGAAGAGTAATTCATCAAATTTTTGCCTTATGCCATTCATTCACCCATTCAACAAATATTGAGTGTGTTACTATGTGCCAGCACTGGAGGGAAAGACAGTTTTTAAAAAATGAAAAGTCAACATATGATAAAAGGGAATCTTCTGATGTGAATACATTCTCAGATGCTGTCAGAAACACTATGCAAAAACTGTATCTTAGCACATTCCCTCTTAAAGATTCATGTCAAGAATATTGATTCTGACAGAGCCCACATTATCACTGTTGACAAATTTGATAAAGCAAAAATGAACCATGTTTTAAAAGCATCTTAAATGTCTAATGTATATTTAAAAGGAAAAAAAACATGCCTCAAACTTAATTAGTGATACTAACTTGGCAACTTATTACCAAATGTCAGCTGAAAATGCATTCACCCGTTCATCCCTTCATTCAACTAACCATCATTCAGTGATTTAACTGCTAATAACGATAATAACTGCTAATCCTTTCTGAAGTTTTCTGTGCACCAGACATTGTTCTAAATGCTTAAATATATTACCTCATGGAATTCTCGGAAGTCTCTAAGTACTATTATTATCTCTACTTTAGAGATAACATACAGGCTAAGTAACTTACCCAAGATCACACATTAGCAAAAATGGCAGTAGTTTGGTTCCAGGATACTCTAAACCTCTATATCACCCTTTTTTTTGAAGGTTGATTAATAGCTACCTACATCAGCCACTGGGCTAAATTAAAGGGAAACCACAATGAGGAAGACAAACATGGTTCCTGTCTTCAGGCACCTGCCATTCATCAGAGGATGAGGAGAATCTACAAGCAAGTACACACAATGTAACAAGTGTTACAACAGAGGAAATACAAGGTAGAGTACAGGAACATATATTGAGGAAAGAATTGTTGTCCAGAAGATCTATGGGAGGACAAGTGAGTATTATATCAGTAATATGATAGCCTTCCACATGATAGGCATGCAGGTAAATAGTAAATTAGATAATTACTTAGACCCATGCTAGGGGCCAGGCTGTGCTCAGTATAATCCAGCAGTGAAGAAAAGAGAGAGATACTAGTGCCAAATGATAGGGCAGGCTGTTGTCTTAGCACTATTTATGGAGGAGTTGTGTTGTGATATGGGGAACGGGAAGTGTGGGATGGGGATGCAGAGGAAGGAAGCCTGCAGTTGTAGAACCAGAAGAATTGAACCAAAGGATGAGAGGTAGATGAGAGTTAGCAAACTGTCACAAAACAGAGTGGATCAGTGGAAAGAGGGTGTGCTTTATCATTAAAATTGTTAGTGTTAAACTTCTGCTGGAATATTTCTTGTATTCTTTCTCAAATAGTATTCTTCACAGGACTTCAAGAAACATATTAGGTTGGACAATAATAATTTTACATAGGTTTTGTGTGTGTGTGTGTGTGTGTGTGTGTGTGTGTATGTGTGTGTGTATGTGCCTTTTCTCCCATAATTTCCTGAAGCTACCATCTTCCTTCCACATTCACACTGGTATCTC
Source organism: Lipotes vexillifer (assembly GCF_000442215.2). Classification (NCBI taxonomy): domain Eukaryota; kingdom Metazoa; phylum Chordata; class Mammalia; order Artiodactyla; family Lipotidae; genus Lipotes; species Lipotes vexillifer. The sequence continues at coordinate 6,381 of NW_006791298.1, forward strand.
TTAATATAACTGATTTAATCCTACAGTCACAGAATAGAATAGTTGGAAGGGAGCATGTGGCCTAGTTCCTATACTTTATAAATGATGACAAAGGAAATACAAAAAGTCTACACCAAACCAGAAACTCTACAATGTGGTTTCTGAAGGAAATAAAAAAGCATCACTATGGACTGGATTATGCTCCCTCCAATTTACATATTGAATCCCTAAACCGCAGTGCCTCAGAATGTGACTATATTTGAAGATAGGGCTTTTAAAGAGTGATTAAGTTAAAATGAGTCTGCTAAGGTGAGCTAATCCAATTTCCTTATAAGAGAAGGAAATTTGGATACAAGAAGAAACCCCAGGAATGCATGTGCATAGAAGAAAGACAATTTGAGGACACAGTGAGAAAGATGGTCATCTATAAGCCAAGGAAAGAGGCCTAGTAGATGCCAACTCTGCTGGCACCTTTCAGCCCCCAGAACTGTGAGAAAATAAATTGTTGTTTACGCCACTCAATCTGTGGTATTTTGTTATGGCAGCCTGAGCAGCAAACTAACACAGGAATACTCTTATGTTCATACCCATAAACTCTCTCTCCTTCCCTCTCTCTCTCTGGTTTAAGAAGAACTTTCATGCATATTACTGTATTTGACCTTCACACCACCCTTGTTAAGAAGGCAGGGCAATGATTAACCTCACTACCTGGATAATGTAACTGAGTCTTGAGTTCATAAATTACTCAGAGATACTACTGGAAATAGATGAACTAGAATAATTTCAAGCCTAGTGCCCTCTAAATGTTAGCGTGCCCTCTATCTCTCAGCACCACAGATATTTGTGGATTGAATGGCATAAATATGAAAAAAAATGGGAATACATATTCAATTGGCTAGTAAAGTGAATCTAAATAGATAGATAAAACATAAGTGCAACCATAGAAAGACAGTAAAATAATACCAAAAACCCAAAGCTTACTAATCCCAAGCATTGGCAATCTTATTTTGCCAGGGGTCTTCCAGGTCCTACTTTCTATCTTCAAAAGCAGGAAGAAAGGGTATTTTCTAATCATTAGCAAGATCTAGTATTATATTCCTGCTCCTCCTAGTTTTCATGTTTTTTGTTTTTTGTTTTTTTTTATGGGGTGGGCACCAAGGCTTGAGAACTCTCTGAAATATGGCAGCTCCAATGCACTAGAGAATTTTGGTCCTCATTGGAGTCTATATCTGAGGGTGGGTCAATGTCCCACTGATAAGTCAAAGATCAACATCTTTACCGGTAGTGTTGGCCTTTCGTCTTTGGGAAAGAAGGTGATAGAGTATGTGTGCCAAGCCTTGTGTGTCTTATCCTAGATGCCAAGGCAGCCACTTACTAGGTCACTCATGTGGCTCCATCTTAATGCTTCTAACTGTGAACATGAAGCTTGCCTCCTGTACATAAATCCATGATGAAAAAGACCATATGCTGTTATATATCAACATAAATTTTCCAAGCAAATGTTCATATCTTTGCAGACACAAGGCTTCTGTTCCTCCATCCACAGTAGGGAAATAATATTTTTATACAGGCATACGGTAATAAGACCCAGTTACCTTCAAATTCTTACACTTGCAGCTCACTGCCAACTGTTTCCTGCTCTACCACCAACAGGTGCTATAATGTAAACCATTTCAGTGAGGAGACCTGCACCTAAAACGCTGTGAGCGGGTGATCTCTCAAAAAGCAACTCTTCTTTTAGAAGAAATAACAGCTTCTCATAAATATCCCAGCCCTTTAATGATATGCTGGAAAGGTTGTGCCAGAAGACTCCTATACTTGAATTATGTAAAACAGCAAATAGCTTCAAACGTAGTTTATTGCTCAGCTCTGTCTCAAGTTAGACCTGACTGAAGTACATGGAGGCATATTTAGCCAAATCCGAAAGATAACATCAGAATCATATCTTTTGTGCATCCCAGATTGTTCCATGTGTTCAAGGGGAGGGTGCAGAGATGGCATGAGCAATGTAATAGTGCTAAAAATTTTTGACTTTAGAAGTCATGGGTTCTAGTCATTTACTAGCCATATGAACCGTTACTAAGTCACTTAACCCCCTTGTTCCTCTTTTTTTCCATCTTTAGAGTGGGAATGTTAATAGCACCTCAATTTGTTTCACGTGTCCTAAATCATTTCTAGTTTATATAGCATCTCATCTCAGAAGTCAACTCTTCTTTTAGAACAGCTATTATCATCCTAACTAGATGATATCTGATGAAGGTATGAGGATCGAGGACTCTCATACATTGTAGGTATAAGGTATGTTGGTTTTGTATGTGAAAGAGCTTCCATATACATGGAAGTGTTCTAGAAGGAGTGCACCTGGGGTTTTTTGAGCAGAATGGAGTTTAAGCTTTTAAATTGTACACATATCCTTTTGAATATGCATGACTTTTTAATGATCAAAATGTTAGTCTTACTATAAAGCTGTAATTGAGAAAATGGTTTGAACCTGAGGGCAAAATGGAAATGGAGAGAAGAAAAGCACAAGACTGTTTCCCAGTATTTATGGGAGGGAAGGGACTCCTATTTTATGGGCAGAAGCAGGAAAAAAGAGAAAGAAAAATATTGTTTCCCATAGTTGCTGAATTTTTATTTCCTTAGCTCATTGATCTTAACACTCCTACTCAAGTCAATGCCCAGTAGACGGTCCTGTTTGGAGGCAGAGGCCTGCCATTCAGTAAGACAATAATACTCTTATGGTGGTTCCCCCATCAAGGGCAACCTCTGCTCCTGGGATGGTAGGCAATTTGGCTTTTATCCCCAGAAGCAGGGCTGACCATTGTGCTTGTTCTCATCCATCCACGCCCAATCTATACACCCTACACAGCAGCCTTCCAACCAGAAGCCTCAATGGATATGCATCAGTATAATTCATCAGTTTCACTGACCAAAGGCCACACTGTGCCCCGGGTTGGAACTACATTCCCTATTCTGAGTCCCATTTTTAAATATGTACAGGCACATTGTCTGATATACACTGATATAGTGTCTGATATACCTCTGATATAACCAGAGGTTATGTAATGTGTCCAAGTGACAGCGAAAAACTATATAAATTAATGCAGTGCCTGCAATACAAAAAGTTCCCCAATTTGGACAATATGAATCAATCATTAAATTCACAGAGTGAAAGGGAATTACAGAAATTAAATTACCATTTTCATTACAGTTCAAAAGAATTCAAGTCCAAAAGGATTTCTCTCCTAAATTTATTTTTCTGTTCAGTCTCAATCCACTGGCGCAGAATCATTTCTTCAGTAGCTGCAGTTTCCAAAGCTTACATTACAACCCCAAGTTTCTAATAAGCCTCACCTTTCAGAATCTAAAGCCTTAATAAAGATTATTTAAGCACCAGAATAGCATCTAAGAATTTTGCAAATCCCTCATGCAAATCCTCAGTCCTATAACAGTTATCCCAAGTAAAATTACACTGACAGAGCTCGATACATAGTACATTTCAGAACCACATGACTATCAACAGCCAAAGACCATGGCAGACATTTGGTTTTATTGCACGGAGGACAGGAAACCTTATGTAGCACATAAGGAGGAGGAGGAGGGAGGGAACTGAGAGACAGAGACAGAGAGACAAAAGACAGGTGTTTTATTTTTATAATATTAAAACAAAATGAAAACTGGTTTTAAAATGTGAATCTAAACTTATGAATAAGTGATTCCTAAGTGATATCAAAATGGTCAATAAGTTGTGAAATTAGAAATTTAAGTAAACTTGAATTTCAGACAATTTGGAAGATTTCCTGGCTGATTGATTTTCTTGAACTCCAGAGTGCCTAGAAACGTGTTGTCACATATCATATTAGATACATTTTAATACTGCCTGCAAAAAGCCTTGCAAGAGCATAGTACAGGGAGATCAGCTTGGTGCTTTGCCATGACCTAGAGGAGTGGGATAGGGAGGGTGGGAGGGAGGCTTAAGAGGGAGGGGATATAGGGACATGTGTATGCATATGGCTGATTCACTTTGTGGTGCAACAGAAATTAACACAGTATTGTGAAGCAATTATACTCCAATAAAGATCTATTAAAATATAAAAAAATAATATACCTGTAAATGAACAGCTTCTTCACACCATTAAGATCTAGTCCAAAATCCTTAACATACTTATCAACCAAGTTGAACAACAGCCAGATCCTTAAAGTTGAGAATTTTCAACATGGTCACTAACTTTGCAGGCTCACATGTCCCTCACTATCTCTGCTCTTCGAATGTACTGTGCTCAGTATCAGGCCTTCTAACCTGTTTCTGAAGTATCATCATGTGTGAGGCATTTTGACAAATGCTTTTATGTATTACTCTATTTAATCTTGATAGTTATCCTCTGGGATGAGTCTGAATATCCTCCTTTACCAATGAGGAAACAGGCTCAGAGAATAAACTGACTGCCCAAGACCACACAGCTGATAAGGAAAGGTATGAGAATTTGAACCCAGAGTTAGAATGAATTGAAAGCCCACTCTCTTAACCATTTTGCTACCCTATAGTGGGCTATAATATTTGAGGTTTGACAACAAAACTTCTGTTCCCTCTAAAATATAACTATGTCATAAACTATACATGTTATAAACATAAACTATACATGTTAATTGTATTTAATTATAGCTGTATAGCGCTTCCCATGTAGAATGGAAAGAAGTGTTTCCATTTCTGGCAATACAGTAGAATAGATAAACTGAAAATACCATTACTACAGAATACCTTGATACTCCCTTGAGTAAGGGAGCAAAGGATGCTTAAGTTAGTTGCTTAGTCTGGCAATAATGTGTAGAAGGAATTGGAGTAGGATCAAACAGAATAAAAATAATCTTACCACGAAATATTTTTCTTTGTTTTCCAATTACATAGACCTAGAAAGTTTTCCAAACTTTCCAGGTAATCTCACAATTAGAAAATGGTATATATAAATTTTTGCATGTGTATGTGTGTGTGCATGTGCAGCTCACCTTTTAAGCAAAGTTTCCTTTTTTGTTAAGTACTGAGATTTCAGTATTCTCATCCTGTTAATTCGAAAAATGCCTCTTGTACACCTTCCAAAATTACATACCATTCCCCAGCTTCTCTTCTGCACTTTCAAAATCTGATGCATGTGCATTATACAGGATGCTAGGTAAAGGTCAATAGATGTTACTATGAAGAATATTTAAAAGAAAATAGTACTGCTTCTAACTGCTTATTAGCAAAATATACAATGTTCTACTTTAGATCCTTCAGTGAGGGAGTCATGTGGGTCAGTCTACACATTGGCTGGTGAGTGTATTATTCCTGCCAAATCATCCAGTTGAAATGGAACATTAATTTATTTGAGCAGACATGTGTCTATGTGGCTTTAACAAAACAACCATATGCCGCTCCAATAAGTAACATAACAAAGAAAGCACAATTAATGCCAGAACCTACCCTAGAACTTTTGAAATGGACCATGGAGAATGTTCTTCAACCCTATTTTTCACTGGCATTTCATTTGTTCTAATGATCTCCTACACCAACATCTCTAGTGTAGGAGATGTTGGGACATGTTGTCCCAACTAAGTGTGAACTCTGTGATATTTTATGTTAGCCTTGGGTTTTCGTCCTCTCTTTAATGGATTTTAACTTGAGGTTTTACAGTACAGCCATAGTTCCTTGCACATAGATTCCCCTCCTCTACCCAAGACTGTAGGGAGGGGTCTCTTCTTGCAGGGTTGAGGGAGCTAGGTATTACTGAAATCCCTTGGCCAGACAGCATCTTTAATAGATCTTAATGAGGTCGCTATGGCCCCAAGGCTAATCCTCTGCTTTATCAGTACGATTTTCCCAGAGTTAGTGACATTATTTTTGTAAAACAAAATATATTCTACTGTAAATGTAATACATACAGAAAATTCGGAAATTTTTAAAGTAGGAAGATGGAAAACCCTTAATTGAACTATCCCCAAATGACTACTGTTAAAATTTTTGTGCATTCATTACTGTAATGATTTTATGTGTACTTTTTCAATATAATATTGTCATTGATATATATGCTATTTTTGTGTTAACATGATAATAGAAGAGTATTTCCACACTATTATGAACTCTTTTAAATAAAAATTTTAATAGCTATAATACTGGAGAATATTATAACCTAAATATTTTCAGGAAGTTGGATTGTTTCCAATATTTTGCTATGATAACAAACACAAATGCTACTAACAGTACTTAGGGATACCTGCTGTTACTAGTTGTTTGTGTATCTTTCCAGAAGTGTCTATTAATTTAGAAGCATAAGTGTATGGGTGTATATCCAATACAAATGGGCTCATGATAACCATATTCTGTACCTTGTTATAAAAAAAGTATAAATGAGCATATAATTTTCATAGACAGCATATTTTGTGGTAGTGACCCAGATTCTAGAACCAGGTTGCCTGAATGGAATTCCAGCTTCAATGCATAATAATTTTTGCAAACGTTAGAGCATTATTTAGTCTATCTAAATATCTTACCCATAAAATGAGGATAATAATAGTACATATTTCATAAAATTGTTATGAAGATTAAATGGAATATAGTAAGCATAATACATTTATCTTGTTATTTTTTAAAATCTCAATTTAACAGTAGTATAATATTCCATAATACAGTTGTACCACAATTAATTTTATTCATGGACTTTTACGTTCTTATCAGTCATAGTCTATTTCATACAAAACTGTAACAAACCTCCTTGTAAATATATCATTTACACATGTTACACGTGTGAATGTATCTGTTATATCTGTAGTTAAAATTTCTAAAAATAAAATTGAGTCAAAAGATATGCATGCGGGCTTCCCTGGTGGCGCAGTGGTTGAGAGTCTGCCTGCCGATGCAGGGGACACGGGTTCCTGCCCCCGTCCAGGAAGATCCCACATGCCGCGGAGCGGCTGGGCCCGTGAACCATGGCCGCTGGGCCTGCGTGTTCGGAGCCTGTGCTCTGCAACGGGAGAGGCCACGGCAGTGAGAGGCCCGTGTACCGCAAAAAAAAAAAAAAAAATTTAACAGGGACTGCCAAGGTGCTCTCCACTATGATCATCCCAATTTTACTTCTGCATTGCTGAGTAACTGTCTCCCTACTCTTTAACCAACACTGGTTTTCTCGGGCCTTTCATTTTTTGTTATTTCAGTAGGTAGAGTAAGTTATTCTGCTTTAATCTGCATGCCTCTCATTTATAGATATAACAGACAAGTTCGAATTTTTTCTACTCATAGATTTTTAAGGCCTTTTAGCTTTTTGTTTGTTTTTAAACTCTGGGAACTTTAGAATCATGTTATTTGATTTTTATTTTTAAAAAGAATTGTTCTGTTTTTATTTGTAAGACTATATTATACAATGATTAGTGTTTTGTCTTAAGTGTTGGAAAAATTCCTCAGTTAACAGTTGTCTTTTAATTTATGATACCTATTTCTATACACAATTTCTTTTTTATCTATATGGAGTCAGAATCATCCCTTCTTTTTAATTTTTTTGGATACAGCATGTTCTTATTAGTTATCTATTTTATCCATATTAGTGTATATATGTCAATCCCAATCTCCTAATTCATACCACCACCACCACCTACCCCCTGCACTGCTTTCCCCGCTTGGTGTCCATATGTTTGTTCTCTACATCTGTGTCTCTATTTCTGACTTGCAAATCGGTTCATCTGTACCATTTTTCTAGATTCCACATATATGTGTTAATACATGATATTCATTTTTCTCTTTCTGACTTACTTCACTCTGTTTGACAGTCTCTAGGTCCATCCACGTCTCTGCAAACGACCCAATTTCGTTCCTTTTTATGACTGAGTAATATTCCATTGTATATAGGTACCACATCTTCTTAATCCATTCGTATGTTGATGGGCATTTAGGTTGCTTCTATGACCTGGCTATTGTAAATAGTGCTGCAATAAACGTTGGGGTGCATGTGTCTTTTTGAATTATGGTTTTCTCTGGGTATATGCCCAGTAGTGGGATTGCTTGGTCATATGGTAATTCTATTTGTAGTTTTTTAAGGAACCTCCATACTGTTCTCCATAATGGCTGTATCAATTTACATTCCCACCAATAGTGCAAGAGGGTTCCCTTTTCTCCACACCCTCTCCAGCATTTGTTGCTTATAGATTTTCTGACGATGCCCATTTGAACTGATGTGAGGTGATACCTCATTGTAATTTTGATTTGCATTTCTCTAATAATTAGTGATGTTGAACAGCTTCTCATGTGCTTCTTGACCATCTGTATGTCTTCTTCGGAGAAATGTCTATTTAGGTCTTCTACCCATTTTTGGATTGTGTTGTTTGTTTCTTTAATATTGAGCTGCATGAGCTGTTTATATATTTTGGAGATTAATCCTTTGTCCATTGATTCATTTGCAAATATTTTCTCCCATTCTGAGGGTTGTCTTTTCGTCTTGTTTATGGTTTCCTTTGCTGTGCAAAAGTTTTGAAGTTTCATTAGGTCCCATTTGTTTATTTTTGTTTTTATTTCCATTTCTCTAGGAGGTGGGTCAAAAACGATCTTGCTGTGATTTATGTCAAAGAGTGTTCTTCGTATGTTTTCCTCTATGAGTTTTATAGTGTCTGGTCTTACATTTAGGTCTTTAATCCATTTTTTTTTCTTTAATCCATTTTGAGTTTATTTTTGTGTATGGTGTTAGGGAGTGTTCTAATTTCATTCTTTTACATGGAGCTGTCCAGTTTTCTCAGCACCAATTATTGAAGAGTCTGTCTTTTCTCCATTGTACATCCCTCCTTTTTAAATAATTGGACTGTCATTTTTATAATACCCTTCCCTATTCTAAGGATACTAAATGTTACTGAATCATCTAAAATTACTAAATTAAAATGTTACCCATTTTATCTTCTAGTACTTTTATGACTTTGTACATATATATTGTATATGTATCTATCTAAAATTCATTTTAGTAAAATAATTAATGTAAAGGTTTAAGTATATATATATTTTTATATATAAATTTTTTTTCCTCCAAAACTCTTTTTTATTACTGTCTTGAATTGACATCCTTTTCAAATATTGTAAAATTCACATTCACTTGGGACCTTTCTGAATTCACTATTCTTCATTATTTTGTTCTTGTTCTTGAGTAAACTATCTTTTTAAAAAAATTTATTTATTTTTGGCTGTGTTGGGTCTTTGTTGCTGCACGTGGGCTTTCTCTGGTTGAGGAGAGCAGGGGCTACTCTTCATTGTGGTGCACAGGCTTCTAATTGTGGTGGCTTCTCTTGTTGTGGAGCATGGACTCTAGGCACACAGGCTTCAGTAGTTGTGGCACGTGGGCTCAGTAGTTGTGGTGCACAGGCTTAGTTGCTCCACGGCATGTGGGATCTTTCCAGAGCAGGGCCCAAACCCACGTCCCTTGCATTGGCAGGTGGATTCTTAACCACTGTGCCACCAGGGAAGTCCCCCTGACTATAGTATTTTTAAGCTTAGAAAGCCTTCCACCTCTGACCAGAGTTTTTTAATTATGTCTATTTTCTTTTGTATTTATTATTTTATTTTTTATTATATTTACCTCAATCCAGTGGAAATTTATTTTCAAACATTTAAGATTTCCTAGGCATTCCTCTTATTAATGTGCTGGTCCAACTTTTATTACTCTAGAGATGAAAGGTACCAAGTCCATCAAGTATTTTTCTTCCTCAGACTTTTCTTAACAGAATATATTTAGCAGGAATTCTTAACAGTTTCTTGTGCATGATCAGTCCATAGCCTTTATTCTGAAACTTAACACAATAATTTGTTTCCATCTGTTATAAGGATGTTGTAATGGTCATCTAAGTGTGATGGGTCTTCAGGTAATCAGGATCGAGGGGGAGGTTGCCAGGGCATCTGTGCTTATACGGCTGTTCTGCTTAGAATTCTGGTTGAAGACATTTTGAAAAAGTTACTTTTTTTAAATTCACCAAAAATTTCAATGTGAAACAATCTATTAATATATAATATTTATATAAACATTAATGTTAATTGAAATATAAAATTTGTTATTTTATTTTATTCTGTTGATTTTTATTTTATAAGTATGAATATAGTATATTTATTTTATTTCTATTGTATTATATTCATATAAATATTAAATTAATATATGGATCAAACCTCAGGGTTCGTCATCTACAAAAGACACATTTATTCCATAAAGCATGATTATTAAGCCTCAGAAATACTGCTCGAGAAATACTGTTTTGCAATCAAAGGAATATTCAAATCCTAAATTCTAGGATTGCTGTCTCATTTATGTCTCTTTGAATAGTATTTCCCACTCCCATAAGAGGTGTTGGAGGGATGGAGGTACACATTTCTACTCTTTGTCTCTGCTTTTCCTTGGCTTCATTCAACCCACTTGTCTTTAGTTATGTCATTTTCCTTGAGGGAGTCAATGTGCAGTGCAAGTGACTGTATTTGAACTCCTTTGGATTGGCCTTGCATACAAATGGACCCAGCGATTCCTGGCATGTAGAAGTCACCCATTCACTCACTGGCAAACTAGGTCATTCATTCATTCAAAAAGTTCTTGTTAAACATCTACCATGTCAGACACAGCACTCAGTATTGAGGATAAGACAGTGAATTAAACACACTCCCTACCTTCAAGCAACTCTCAGTTTATCTCCCCCGCAAAAAAAACAAACAAACAAACCAGCAAGCAAGCAGGCAATTACCATACAATAAATTAAAAGGCAAATCAGGGGTAAGCAAAGTGAAGAGTGAAGTCAGGCAAGGCATCCCTGAGAGAATGATATCAATGCTGAGCCTAGAAAAGTAAGACTTAGTGAGGTAAACTCTGTGTGGGGGAGGGAGGCGGGGCAGGTGTTGTTATAATAGTCTTCCAAGCAGCAGTTAAGGCTAAAGAACAATAAATATTTATTACTTTATTTTCAGTCCTAATCATTCAAATAGTAAAGATCCTTACAACTATTTGCAATTCATGTTTCAGGCTGTTATGTCTAGAAGCTATTATTCTTTACTCATCATATATTTATCAAAATCACTCCGGGAAGAAGAAAGAGGATTTAAGGGAAGTGCTAGATGCTGAAAAGGCATTTAATCCTTACAACTGTTCTGTTATGAGGACAATGTTATTAGCCTTGCTTTATAGATGACTCAATCAAACTCAGAAAGCCAAAGACCAACTATCTTGTAAATACCACAGTCAAACTTTGAATACAGGTCTGTCTGGTAAACCTCAAAACCCCATGCTTTTCCTCCCATACCACACTAATGTCGTTTTGTGATTTTAGATGGTGACCTGGTGCCCTATCCCAGATTCTAGGGATAATTTTATTGCAGTCTTCTTTATTTCATTTAATAGGTAAATGAAGATAAAGAACTAAGTAACATTGTTTTCTATATCATAGCTTAGCACCTCAATTTTAATAGAATGAAATGTAGTTTAGGAAATGGGAAAAGAAAAGTTTTCCTGAAATATAGGATAAATTTTAAACAATTTTTAAGAGTCCCTATGATGTGTCTTCTGTGGAATTTACCTCTTTTTCTGAAAAATTATTCACTAAAAGTGATTCAAACATGAGATAGACCTTCTGTAAGTCTGTGCTTCTGCATTCATAAATTAAAGCTGGCTTTAGCTACGTTAGCAGAAACCTGAGTACAGTAACTTATTTAAACAGTAGGAGGTTTTTATTTTTCTCCAGTAATAAGACATCAGGAGGTAGTCCAAAGTTTGTTCCGGTGCTCAAGTGAGTCACTGAAAGCCCAGGATCATTCTAGCTTCTATGATTGCAAAATGCTTTTGCACTTTTGGGCATTGAGGCTAAATTCCAGCAGAAGCAGAGAGAAGACCTAAGGCTGGTGCCAGCTGAATCTATTCCCTCTTATCAGGAGAACAGTAACTTTTCCAGAAGCCCCAATTAATGGACTTCCATGTATGTCATAAAGCCATCAGAATCCACAAGACAGTCTGGGAAATCAAGCTTTTCAACTGAGCAAAATACTGTCTATATATTATTAGGTTCTCTTGATTAGGAAGAAAGGAAAAACACATATGATACACTCTGAAATCAGCACTGAGAAAATCAGCTACACAATCCCAGCAATGTGATGGTCCTAAAGCAAAACTCAGTCATAAAAAATGTTGATTTCATTATCATTATGAAATCTATTAGAAGCTAAGAAGAAAACACATTATGAATATCTTAAATAAGACATTAGATATTAAATATATTTAATAAATATTAATAAGAGTGTATATCATTATAACACTGTTAGAGTTTGCTTTTATGTTTTTTTTTTTTTTTAATGAAAGCACAAAAGACATTATAATTAGAGGAAAGAGCATGGGTCCACTCTGTTCCTTCCTAACTATCTGACCTTAGGACATTCATGTAGTCTTTTCTCTCAGGCAAGTGCAGTTTCATTGCCTATAAAATGATACCAGATCAATAAAATGAGCAATAGAATTAAACCAGCATTTCACAGAAAAGGAAACATGACAGGCCAGTAAACCAATGAAGGAATGCTCATCTTAGTACTCAGGATAATGTAAATTAAAATCACAGTGAGCCATCACTTTGCACCCATAAGGTTGGCTAAAGTTGAAATCTGACAATATCAAGTATTGATTGACAGTGATATAGAGCAGGATTGCCAAACTCCATCTCATGGGCCAAATCTGGCCTGCCACCTCCCTTTGTACAACCCATGAGTCAAGATGGTTTTTACATGTTTTAATGAAAAGTATAAAAAAAGACTATTAGCCTTTCATGGAAAATAGTTGCTCAATTTTGCTACTTGGTGCTAAAGCCTAAAATATTTACTATGTGGCTCTTGACGGATAAAGGTTGCTGACTCCTGCTATGGAACACAAGAAAATAATTCCCTTATACTGCTGGTAAGAGTGAAAATGACACAACCACTTCGGAAAACAATATTGTGTTATCTAGTAAGATAAATAGGTGCAAACCCCAGGACCTAGCAGTACCCTGGAGAAACACTTGCCTACTTGAATGACACTGTGCACAACTGGGGAAAAAAATGGAACAAATCCAAATGTCTACCAACCACAGAATGGTAGAATAAAGTGGAATAAAACACGCAGTGAGTACTGCTGTTGACACCAACGTGGGTGACTGTCACAAAGAAGGCAGCAAGCAAAAATTCTAGTGTAGTTCTGTCCACTAAAATTAGGTGAGAAACATTTAATTTTAAAATTTCTAGCAGCCATATTAGAAACAAGAAACTGGTGAAATTTTTAACCATATATTTCATTCAACCTAATATATCCACAGTTATTATTTCAACATGTAGTCAATATAAAAATATTGACATGACATTTTTGATACTGAATCCTCAAAATCTGGTGTGCATATGTACAGGGCATCTCAACTTGGACAGGCCATTTTTTAAAGTGCTAGTAACCACATGTGGCCACTTGCCGTCATATTGAACAGCACCGTTTGAGAAGACGCAAACAGTAAATTCTATTTATAGTCCATCATCCAAAGTAAGCAAAACTAAATTTTATATTATTTAGGGATATATGATATGTGGTAAAACTACAAAGAAAAGTGATGGAGTGATAAACCCAATATCCAGATGGTTGTGATATCTGGGGTGGAGGGACTGAGATGGAGGGTTGGTTCTGGGGGACTCAAAGGTGCTGATGATATTCTATCTTGTAAGTTTGATGGCGGGTGCATGGATGCTTGTTTTTATAATTAAATATATGTCATAATGATTATTTTGCCACTATTCAATCTTCCATAAAAATTTTAAAATAAACCCCTGTATCAGGTGCTTGCCTCAGAAAGAAGTAATACAATCCCTTGTGCAAAAACTTTTTGATCAGTAGAACAGAATGTACACAGACAAGTTGTTATCTATTATTGTTTCTTATAATTTTATAATTGGAAGGTCCATATGTGCAGAAGCTGCCACAAGGTAGAGACTTTAAATAGAGAGAACTGAGCAATACAAGAGAATGTAAACTGTTAGTTGATACCCACAGAACAGAAGAGGAGAAATGGAAAAAAATCAATGAGGAAGAAAGAAATCTGCGTAAGTGGCAACAGAGACATGTGGAAGTATTGAAGGGTGACCAGCTGTTGCATCTCTGAGATTTGTCAAAAAAAGACTTGTGGGGGAGAGTCAATTGACAGGAAGCTGTCATGGAGGGCTGGGAGGGAATGGGGAGGTGACATCCTCAGGGGTGGGATGGAGAGCAGTAAACTATACTGGGAAAGAGCCCAGGGCAGATGCAGTACTGGAAGCAGGTCCTAATCTGCTGCACAAACTGTCTACACACACAGAGTTGCAATTGGCAGCAGGAGCACGTTCTTGGCAGAGTCAAGGCGGCTTCTGTTTCTGGCTCTGCCACTCTCCTGTCTTACCATCTTCAGTAACTGGCTTGAGGCAGAGGAGCTGAGCTCTCTGCAGCACATTTCTTTCGCTATTAAGATGCAGGGATGAGAAAACCAGAGGGTGCACAGCCCTGTAATAGGAGCAGAGAGCTGTGTGGATACCAGGTGGGCCCCTTCCAGAACGTGTCTCTGTGTGGGCAGGGTGAGGAGCCATAGTCAGGGATTCAGGCCTGCCCAGGTCTTCCCAAATAATCTGCCATGGAAGTATTCCAAAGGGGGTAGAAAATGGTGTCCCTTTGGAAGATCACATGTTCATACAGCTACTAACCCTGCAGAAGCTGGGTTAAATTTCATTTCAGGCTGTGATTTGAGAGAACACTGGAAGACATGTTAAAAGAGAAGAAATAAAAATATTTTTTTGATAGTCACTATTACCTGCACATGATAAAGAGTCCTTAAAAATATGTGCAAAGGTGCCTGCAGACAGTGTTGCGGGTTCCTTGGGAATATTAGTCAGAGAATCTGCAAAGCAACTGACACCACAGTCTAGTGTTAAGTCCTCCTCGACAAGCTCATATCTGCCATGTCGTCTGCTTCTTGAGTTTCTCACAGAGGAAAGCCACTGATTAAGGCAGGCACTCAGCAAAAATGAGTTGATAGAACGCCTACATAAGCGTGAGCCAACATGCACTGTCACCTGGCATATTTGATAAGCCCCACTGCACACCACCAGGAAGTGGCTTAAGATGTATGATTTCACTCAACCTTCAGAACACGACTGAGAGAGAAACCACTTGCTCCATTTCAAAGATGAGGAGACTGGCCTCAGAGAGGAGTGTCTTGCCCCCAATAAGATGCTGAGCTGGGACTCGAACTCTTTTTTTTTTTTTTTTAATTTTATTGGAGTATATTTGATTTACAATGTTGTGTTAGTTTCAGATGTACAGCAAAAATTATTTTTATTTATTTTTATTCTTTTGGCTGTGCCGCATGTGGGATCTTAGTTCCCCAACCAGGGATAGAACCCATGTCCCCTGCAGTGGAAGCACAGAGTCTTAACCACTGGACTGCCAGAGTTCCTTCAAACTCTTTTTAATCCATCGTATTTCAAAGTTCACGTTTGTCCCACTGCATCATGCTATCTAACTCAATTTATTGAACATGAGCTTAGTGCAGGTTATTACATACACTTAACTCTTAAAGTCATCCCGAAGGAAATGTAATATTATCCTTATTTTGTAGGAAAGATGAGAGGGGTTATTTTTAAAAGCAGGTTCTCTATAGAGGCACAGACAATTATTAATAGTAATGCACTTACTGAAGAACTTACAACATGGCAGGTGATATTCTGAGCACTTTAACATGCATTTATGTATTCATCCCCAGAACAATTTTTTTTGAGATAGGTATGGTTATTATTTCCACTTCTCAAATGAGGAAAGAGAAGTATAGACAGGTTAAGTGACTTATCCAACATCATCCAGCTAGTGAAAAGAAGAACTGGAAATCAAACTTCAATGGTCAAACTCTATTAGCCAAAGTCCAAACCACACCACCATACCTAATATGTGCCAAGTGACCCTTGATGCTTGAACTGAAGGAAAAGACCCTACATAATTACTCTTCCCTTTACCTCCTTCCACACATACTCTCTTTTCCTAAACTCATCTATGTACTGTGAAGGGACACAGGAGAATTAGAAGAGAAGTAAACAGGGCCCACAGGTTTGATTTCTCTGTGTCCCTTCTTCCCCAGATGATTGGTCTAAGGCAATCGTAGCAATTTTAATTCTGACAAATGAAATGTAAGAGGAAGTCTGTTGGGTTGCTCCTGAGAAAGGATTCTGCTCTATCCATAAAAAGTCACTCTTTTTTTTCTGTATATAGTCATATCTGGATGTGATGCGTGGGACTGTGATAAACATCTTGTTACCAGACTGAGAATGAAAACAGCCCTGAGGATGGTAGAGCCAAGAGATGGAAAGAATCTGGATCTTGATGACATTCTTGAGCCACTGAAATAACCAGGAGGGCCTGTCCTACCTCAGGACTTCTCTTATGGGAAATAATAATTGTCCTTATTGTTGAGCTATGTTGAGAAGGGCTGCCTGTTATTTGCAGCCTAAAACATCCTGACTGAAACAAAGCCTATTCTCAAGTAGACAGTAGAGTCTGGAATGATAAATTTGGCTAGAAGGAAGATCATCCTTAATGTAAATTGGAGCAATCTGCCTCAGGCATTATGGATCTCCCTATCACATTAGTGTGCCAACAGGGGCTAGGCTACTGTGTGTAGAAGAAATACATTAATTAATACAGGAGGTGGGACCAAATTATCTTAAAGGCGTCCAACTCTAGGCTATCATTCTTCCATAAGCAATATAAATAAAATCTGAAAGTTTTTTATAATTTAGAGTTGCCAGAAACAAGCATACATTTTTAAGAATTAGGAAAAGCCATATGTCATAATTTTAAGACAGCTGGTTTTTATATTCATATATTGACAAATAATCTAAATAAACTATGGGGTCCTATTCTGATGAGTCACTGAGGATCATATTAAGTTAATCTGAGATCAGTAGGATTTCCCAGGTCAGTTAAATGTCTTTCCTCCCCTTTCCTCCACTTTATCTTCCCACCAAAATCTCTTTTTTAAATACTGGTTGCTGTGTTTTAACTCCTTCCTTTTTCTTCTTGGCAAAGCAAAGCTAAACTCCAGACATCCTTCTTTCCTGAACGCAAGCACTTCTCTGGCTTCCGCACACATATACACATGCATGCCGATTACTATCTGCATATTAGAATAATATAGATTGGATTCCATACTAGAATAATAGCCTCAGGCGTGAAAGGGCACATGAATCTGGTCTACTCACATCACATATTTCATATTTGGATCATCTGTATAACCTCCCAAGCCTAATTTGCCTGTCTTTAGGCAAGCAACACCTACTTCTTCATCTGGTACCCTGATCCATTTTAAAAGTTGTGTGACTGTGAGAACGTGCTTCCCAAGATTGACCAGAAATCTGTAGTTCTTTTTTTTTTTTTTCCCTTCATTTGTCCCAGTTCTTTTAGCTGAAAGGCCACATACAGCAAGAACTCTCTCTCACATGACAGCCTTGGATGTGAGGTGTAGAAAGAAAAGTTCTTTTCTGTCCCCTTAAATATTTACTTCTTCCAGATGAATATCACTAATTCCTTCTATCATATATCAGAGGACATTGTTTTAAATTTTCCTTTTTTTCCTATGATCACAGTCTAGTTTATAACAAAATCTTCCTGAAAGTGTGGTGTCCAAGGCTGAACACAAAGTTTGTCCTGAGCTCAATTTCTAGATACTTGGGATACATTTTGTGTTGGAACTTGTGTGACACAAAGGCAAATCCCTGCTGTGTGTTTGGCTGGTATCGGTTGAGTTCAGCCAATGAAAGGCACTGGAGGGAAATCAGAGTGTGGAAGGACTCTGTGGGTGCCCCATCCAGATCCCATTCATGGGCAGGGCTCCCACAGAGCTCTGTGAGGATTGGCTTCTCATGACTCATTGCTGCTCCTTTCTCCAGAGCCTCATCCTTGGCTGTGTGAAAAGTCATCTAGTATAAGAGCTTCCACCCCACCCAGTGGTTACCCAACTTCCACTAGCTGGCTGACATGGCAGCCAGCTAGATCAGAGTGAAGCTAGATTCCAGGATATCCTTCAACTCCTCTCCAGCCTCATTCTACTTCCCATACTCTCTTTCTCCTGAGAGCATGCCTTCAATAACTCAAGAGTATCCAGTTCACTGTATTGGGCTCTACTTCTAAGAAAAAAGTGTTTTGTCTCTGTTTCCACCCTGCCTCAGTGCCACCTCCCAGGCAGAAGTGGTATCTCCCCACCCCAGCCCTCACTGGGATCAGGACTCCAGCTCTCACTAGGATCAGTATTTCCATTTTCTTCCCTTGTCCATTCTGCCCTGGAGGTGATAATGGTTTCTTGATGTTGCTGTTCTCTGGGTCCCTTATACCTCTTGTTTGTTTCTTTAACCCTGCCCACATGTCTGCAAGTAGTCTTACTATATTCCATTCATTGGAACCATCTATGGTGAAATGGCTTCCAGCTGGAATCCTGCCTGATACAGCTGGCCAGTGCACATTCATCTGAAGGAGTCCTTTTGTGATATATTACAAAATATGGTTCTCCTCAATTGTTCTTCTTTAATTATAAGGTAAGTCTATTTCTCCACTTTTTAAATCTAGGCTGGCCTTGTGACTTTCTCTGGCCAATGAGAGGTTAGCAAACAAGATGCAAGCTGGGACTTGAAAAGTGCTTGCTTGCACACTGGGGCTTACCCTATAATATTCTTGGGAACTCTGTGATCACCACCATGTGAACATTTTAAGCTAGTCTGCTAGATGACAAAAGACATGTAGTCCAGTCACCACATCATTCCAGCCTTCAGCCTGCCAACTGCTAGATAAGTGAGTAAGGCTATTCTGGACTATCTAACTACTGACCAACCTACCAGCTGAGGGCAGATGCACAGGCAGGTATCAGCCATGCTTGGTCCAGACTGGAAGAACCACCCTGCTGAGCCATAGACTCAGGGCCTAAATAAGTGGCTATTGTTGTTTTAAAATCACTATTTTTAGGGGTTGTGTGTAAGGTAGCAAATCTAACTGATACATCTTTGGCTGATATCAAATAAATCTTAAAGCTGAACACACTATGGTTATATCTTTTATTACTATTTTATTTATTAAGCTAATATATGTCTAAAGTTTTAGCATTACACACTTTGTTACATAGTGCCTCGTCTGATTCTCTAAACTATGCTTACATATAACCAACAGACAGCATTCAGCTGTTGTCAGCAACCCCAGGGTCTTCCTCAACTACAGAGTCACCTCATCTAAGGTCGCACCCTTGCCAGGATACTTCACATCTAGTGACTGAGCAAATTAGGAGCATATAGTAGGTCAGATCCTTCTGTACTCACAAAGGACAACTTCAAAAGGCAATATTTATTCTGGAGCTTCTACTGGGTTGGCTTAGGCCTTTAGTCATTTTAGCAAAACAACCATTATGAACAAATGATCCACCTAATGTTACGTGTAAAAAAAACACTGGAAGGATATATACCAAAATGTTAATTTCTCACATCATAACTTTATATCATTTCCCCCCACCCATGTACAACATTTCATTCAACCTGACCTCCTTTTTCTTTCCCACCAAGCTTCTTTCTGTTTCCTAGCATACAATACAGCCAGGAAGCTCTATCCATGACTCTTTTTATGGCTGTCTCATTCTCATCTTCAGATTTCACTCAGATGGAAGTTACCTTAGAACCCCATCCTGTATACCTTACCTAATATACTATGACTTTCCAAAACACCACCTTATTTATTCTCTTCACACTTTTTATCACAATTTATAATTGACTTGTTTCTTTATTTACATAGTTTCTTTCTCTCCACTGAAACAAACTCCACAAAAGCAACAGTGTTTTCTGTCTAATTTATTGCTGATGCCCAGTGCCTAGCAAAGCGTTGATATAGAGTAGGCATTCAGTGAATACTTTTGCAAGAAAAAGCTTTTTGTCTGGTAGGATTTTAGTTAATTACATTCTTTTGGAGGATATTCTATGTTCTTCAAATTTTCTAAAATGGGTAAATGTTATGTTTATAATCCAGAACAACAAACATTTTAAACGATATTGAATGAGCAAATAAAAAGCATGAGATCCTGCTCTCAAAAAAAAAAAAGTTTCCTGAATGTTATTTAAGGAGAAATTTGTACACTTGGAAGGAAAAGAAACCATTATGCCCTGTGGCTTGTGCTGTGCCCAATTGTAATGACAGGGGCAGTTACATCCTATCTTCTAATTTCATGACTGCATGTCAGCTCCTATGAGTCTTGATTGGGGCGCAGGCAAATAGTTTGGAGAAATAAAGATTCTGTTTCTTAATATATCTTTCTTATATATACCTTGGCAAAAAGAGTTTCCCCAAACTGGGAAAGCCACTGACAACTCAAGGGGCTTCTCTCCTTTTATTGAGTTAATCAGACAAAGTCAGTGTTTATCCATTCTCAAAGGACAGCTTCAAGAACCGATTTAAACTTTATGATGAAGTGAGTTTTTCGTTGTGACCCACACAAAGGAGACAAGGCTGATATTCACTGAGTGCCTATGCCATGGCATTTTTGCTAATCATTTAAAATATTGTTCCACATTTTACATATATGTTTCCTGACTTGGAGCAATTAAGTTATTACCTGTAATAATACAGCTAGCAGTCAGGATCAGAAAACGAAACTCTCTTAGACTTCACAGTTTGTATTGTATCCATTGCACTTTTCTCCTCTATGGAAGGAAGATCAGTCTACTGTTGCTGATTCGGAAAGTTTTAACAAGCCACTTCAAGAGTTTTCATTTCACTTTGAAAACTTCATCTGAATTTTCCACCGAAGACCTCAACATATGGACACAGTTGAGGTGCTATACATTTGGTCATTCCTCTATTCTCCAATTTCATGTCTCTTTAAAAAAACCCTACTTCTGTAATTAATTGTATTCATGCACCATGGCACAGCCTGCAAACATTTTAGCCATCACTGAGTATTTATAGATGTTTGTTAATTAAAATTGTCCTCAGATGAGATTTAATGTACTCGTGATCCACATTTTCCTGTGAGTTCTAAGACTTTCTGAATGAAAAAAATAGAAGATAGAAGGGCTTTTTGGAAAGGCACCATCAATGACTTGAAGTTGCAATTAGCATAAAAAGCCAAATGAACACAGTATAATTGCCATCATAGAGAATCTTGGTGGGGGTAAACCTCATATGATACTAAAAGCATTTATTAATGATGACAAAAACCTCTTGATTTGACAGAAAATGCCATTTGCTGTTCATAGGGCCATCTTGCCAGCTGAAATTTGTTGAGTGAAATTTCATCTAAGCATAAGGGGACTTGGTTGGAGCCCAAAGTTAAAATGGGAATGTGGGTTTGGGAAACAGGTTTTGTCTGAGATTTCAGACACAACACTGGGGCAGACAGTCAAACCAGCCCTGGGAGTTCATTTGAGAAGGTACTGGAATGTCATAAATCTGCTGAGCTCCAGAAACAAGGCAGAGTTTTCCTTAGGCATTTGCCACTGCTTTAGCCAGATTTCATTGGCCTAATTATGTGGTAGGACAAGGTAAAACCTCATTGCTAGAGACACCCCATTGTTTGTAAAAGGTGACTGGTAGGAAATCTTCAAAACATCAGATCTTATCTCCCTTTGCTTTTAGGTTCTTTGTGGCCTGGTCCTTCCTGCCTCTCCAGCTTTATCCTGAACCTTACTCTCCCCTTCACTCTCTATTTCAACCACAGTACTCCCAACTTCTACTTCTTTCCACTCTCAAAGGAAGACTATCACAGTCTTCCTTCCCTACTCCATCTACTTAACTCCTCATCTGTTCTTTTATTTCAGTTCACATTACTATCTTCTATTCAATGTAAGAGACCATGTTGATCCAGGAAGCCTTTGCTTCTACTCAAAACACACAAAAATATGGCAGATAAAATACAACAATTCTTTTAATAATGCATGCTTAAGATTGTACTCCCTTCTCTAACTGTAAGAAACAAGGAAGAGACTCAAAGCCCTGGCCTCAAGTAGGAGCTAAAGCCCAACAGCTCATGGGTGGATCAGAATTCCATATTCATCTGAAGTGCTAGGATTGCTTCCACTTCCTTCTCTCTTCCTCCTTCCCTTTCCTTCCCTTTTTGAACAGTTCACTCCTGTAACTATGAGATGGGAACCCAGCAGGTAAAATAAATATGCTTGGTAAAGAAGAGATTGACATGGTGACCCAGAGAGGGGGATTTGAGCACAAGAAGAGTGAGGGGTGTATTTGACGATGGCTGTTGAATCCTGAAAGGGTGAAGAGGGTGTCATGTGAGGAGGCTGATTCTGCATAGGGATTCAGAGCATGAGCCAGATGAGGATGGCTTCTACATTTGGGAATGGCCTGTGTAGAGGGTCCAAAGTTAAGCAGGGTAAAGAAGTCATCTCAGTTGGGGGGAGGGGTAGGCTGCTATAGGGTGTTCAAGCCCAAGTAGGCTAGGAAGGACATATGCATTGGGGGGAACCCAGAATAGGGAGCTGGAATCCAAGCGTGGTGAGGGTACACACAAGGGTACAGCCTGGGGTGTGATGCCAGAGCCCAGGGTACAGCCTGGGGTGTGATGTCAGAGCCCAGGCATGATGAGGAGGGTGTTTCTTTAAAGAGTCAGCCTTGCATGGAGTGTCAGAGCCTGGGTAGGGTGAGCCTCCATGCAGAGGGTTGGTCTAGTGCTGAGTATCAGACCCTGAATGCATCCATATGGGAAGGTTGCCTGGTTTGGGGTATTAGAGACAAGCATAGTAAGGAGAATGGGAGGAGAGGACAGCCAAGGAAAGTGTTGGAGTCTGTGTATACTGAGGAGCGTTTCCACACACTGGGAGAGTGTGACACAGGTGTCAGAATAAGGTGAGGGTAAGGAGAAGATTCAAGTGAATGGGAGGCAGCAGAAACCCAGAACAGGTTGTTGAATCCATGGTGGGTAAGAAGGACCTCTGCATGGAGAGGGAGAGGTCCATGGCAATGGGAGACTGGTAGCAACAGACGAATTCGTTAAATAAGAAAATATGTCACTTCATGTGTAGAACATTATACTTCTAGTTAATGTTGTAAATCAGTGTTACCTCCATAAAAAATAAAATGTTTGCTCAAAAAAATACAATTATTTACCTTGCTTGATTGAAAAAAAAAAGAAAATATGTTAAGGATAATGGAAGCCAGATAACTCACTGTTGGAGAAGAGAGTTCCAAACACAGACAGTAGTAAAATAGAATGGGCCATTTATTGTTGGATTGGATTGGATTGATCAGTGTGAATTCATAGTTTTCAATATGTACAGACAGATAATAATAGATATGTAAAAAGCATTCAAATTTATCATTTTAAGACATTTGGGCCAATAAAAGCAAATAAGAAAAGACAAAAATATATCAATAAAGAAAGGGTTAGGGTATTAGTGTCCTAGATGAGTCAGAGCTAGTACTGAGCTTACTGCCTAATGCTGGGAGCCAAGAAGGTTTGCCAAGTTCATTGAATAGAAATTAGAAACATCTCAGCAACTATCCCAGGACTGTGGCTCCAAATGAGGCAAACCACCCCAAGCCACAGAAGAAGGAGAATTACCTGTGAGAAAACTGATCACTAGTCCACAGTGTGCCTTGCCTTGTGGTCTCAATTCAGATAATATATGCACCAGGGGAACTTCAGATAGAGAAATAAAATACTAGTCATTCAAATTCCTTACAACACAATTACTACTGTGTCTTCTATCCATCCACATCCCCTGTGGCTATCAAATCCTCCCTTGACAAGTCTGCACTCCCTCATTTCCTATACATAGTCCTATTTATTCAGATACTATGAGAAGCAATTTCTCAATTATTACTAGGTTCCAGTCATTATTGAACCTAAACACCTGGGAATTTAGATCCAATTAGAATTTCTGAAGGAAAGAATGAGTTTGGAATTCAGTATGTGGATTTGAAGCTGTCAGTGGAAATTCCAGTGGACTTCTACTGACAGATGGAAAAGTGAGAGGATGGTGGCCAAGACTAGAGCTGTAGGTTGTGGCAATATTCCAGAGAAGAAAATGCGGATGCTGATGTTGATGGCAAAAATGATGATAAATCTTTATTTTGTATTTTCCATGTGTAATCATTGTGCTAAATGACTCATGTGTACTATCTCATTTAATCTTCACATTAAATCTATAAGGGACGCATGCCCTGTTTTACAGATGGGGAAATTGAAGGACTGAGAAATTAGTAACTTTCTCAACTGTTCACCGTTGATAAGTAGTAGAACCAGTATTTAGATAGTCTGACTCTAGATACTTATTCATACTTTTAAAGCATTTTGT
The DNA here is from genome assembly GCF_000442215.2 of Lipotes vexillifer. NCBI lineage: Eukaryota > Metazoa > Chordata > Mammalia > Artiodactyla > Lipotidae > Lipotes > Lipotes vexillifer. The sequence continues at coordinate 30,691 of NW_006791298.1, forward strand.
ATGTAATATTTTTACAGAACAAGCAGAGATGAAATTATCTAAGGGCCAAAGACTAGATTTGAGGAGGAAGGACAGAAAGAGGAAATAGCCAAAGAGGCAAAGAAGGAGCAAATGGAGTGACAGGAGGGGAACTTGGGAAGACAATGCTCAGAAGCTGAAGAAGGAATGAAAAGAAGGGTTGATCAAAAGTGAAAACCAGTGCCCTGATGGAGGTTTTAGGGAAAGTCCATAAGTGGGTTAATTAATACCAGAGATGATCTCAGAGATGCTCATTTCAGCATACAATTTCATGTATTTCAAATCAACTACTTACTGTCTACTCTCTCTTCTTTTCATCTCCTAAAGCAGCTTCAAGTCAATACTTCAAATAAACCTTGGCCTGGAACTAAAATCTGCACTTTTTTGCTCCTTAGCTTCTTCCGTTAATATGAGGGTGGGGATGTGGGACTGAAATGTTGATATCCAAGTCCCAATTCCAGAATAACCCCTGAAAAAAAGCATTTTCTCTAAGCCTGTATGGCAAAGTATGTCACTGGAACAAGGCACATTTCCCACAGTGAAGGAAAATGGTTGATTGAGTCTCTCTCTCTCTCTCTCTCTCTCTCTCTCTCACACACACACACACGCACACTCACAAGAGAATGAAATACTCTTCCAGGTTCTTAAGTATACTCAAGAAATATTGTGATTTATAGTTTGCTTCTAATTCTAATTGAAGTAATAATAATTCTGGCCTGAACTTTATGGAATTAATCACTTTCCTAATCTCTTTGACATAGTACAATTTCACACAAAGTAGTGATTCCTCAGAATAGAATCTAGAATTTTTTAGAGTCCTACTCTTTCC
>NW_006791298.1:31547-61231 GCF_000442215.2 Lipotes vexillifer
TTCCCTTTATCTATACCAGGAATGAATTTGAGCTTCTCCGACTTGGTTATTTCAAGAAGTTTAAGTTACAAGGAATGCATTATTACTAGGGATCTCTAAACAGCATTAGGATCCTTATCTTCAGTAGGATTCTTTGGAGTGATTTTTGAATTTTGGCAAAATTAGCCTTGGTCTTTTTTTTTTTTAATGGTATATTGGATTATGTGATGGAGATTTTTTTTTTAAGATGTTGGGGGTAGGAGTTTATTATTAATTAATTAATTAATTTTTGCTGTATTGGTTCTTCGTTTCTGTGTGAGGGCCTTCTCTAATTGCGACAAGTGGGGACCACCCCTCATCACAGTGCGCGGGCTCCTCACCATCGCGGCCTCTCTTGTTGCGGAGCACAGGCTCCAGACGCACAGGCTCAGTAGTCGTGGCTCACAGGCCCAGCTGCTCCACGGCACGTGGGATCCTCCCAGACCAGGGCTCGAACTCGTGTCCCCTGCACTAGCAGGCAGACTCTCAACCGCTGCGCCACCAGGGAAGCCCCTAGCCTTGGTCTTGACTGCCTCTGCCATTCATTTAGCTTTCACTACACACACTCTCAGGAAGAAGGGGGAAACAGGCAAATGACGTTCAAAGATAGGTCAGTCCTGATTAAGTTGGCAAATTAGCTACCATCTAGAAGAGGCCACATAGAGAAACAAAACCTGGACTCAGAGCCAAAATTTCACATGTCAAGACTTTCCTGCCATGCTATCCCACACGTCATGTGCTGGTCCATTCACCTGCAATCACCAGATGGTACTGCATTTGCTTAATTATCTCTTTTGTCCACTGGACTGTGGGTTCTATGATGATAAGGACTATGCCTGTTTTGCTTAGCGTTAATTTCCAGCCCCAACACAGTACCCAGCTCTCATTTAGAACCCTAGGCTTACATGAAACACACTTAAACCAGGCTTCAAAAGGATTTACCCAGAAATGGCGTGAAATTAACCAACTGTGTAGCCTTTGGCAAGAAGCATTATCTTCTCTGAATGTACCTCTTCTTATAAAAAGAGGCCATTGATATGGACCCAACTATTTCAAAGGGTTGTGGTGAGATTCAATCTAGTGTGAGTGAAAGAGCAATAGAGTTTTCAAACATGCTACACAAATGAGATGTCTTGTTACCCCTTTTGTCAGAATGCTTAACAGAGGATGTAGGCATTCACCAAATAATTATATCCAGCGACCTTTAAAGTCCACTCCAACTGTAAGATCCTATGATTCTATAATTCTAACAATCACTTCAATATTTTTGGAGTTACACATGCCTAGGTGCTCCTACTGAAGCATGAAAAAGAAACATCTTAAAACATTTCTTTACAGTAACTAAAAATCTCCCTCTCTGATGTAAATTTATCTCTAGGATTATAACCCAGAGCTAAACCAGCTAGACTATTAATATTGAACATTTTACTAACTCTAAACCTCACATATGTAATAATGACAGGCTTTAATATAGTGTATCATAATTCATAAAATATTTTAATTTATGTTATCTCATTTAGTTTTCTAACACCCATTATAACTGTTTACATTTTACAGTTGAGAGAAATGAGAGTCTTATATGCAAGGCTATTTCCCTGGAATTGTGTTGAAAAGTGGCAGGAAGAGGCAGTATCAGGCATTTACTTTTGAAACATCACCACTGATAATATTGATATATGTGCAGATTAGATTCAGAAAGTCCACTTCTCCCCACTACTCCCCAGGTTAAAAGTTTCTATTGCTGCTGTAACAGATTACCATAAACTTAGTTACTAAAAACAACACAAATTTTTTTATCTTATAGTTCTAGAGGTCAGAAGTCTAAAGTGTTTCTTCTGGAGGCTTAAAAGAAAATCTGTTCCCTTTCCTTTTCCAATATTAGAGGCTGTCTACATTCCTTGGCTTGTGGCCCCATCAAAGCCAGAAGCATAGCAGCCCATATCCTCTCTTACCTCCTGCTTTCCTCTTATAAGTATCCTTGTGATCATATCTGGCCCACCCAATAGTTCAGTATAACACCCCATCTCAAGATCCTAAACTTACACTTGCAAAGTATATTCTGCCATGTAAGGTAACGTCTTCACAGGGTCTGGGGCCTAAGATGTGAATATCTCTGGGAGGGAGAGATTTAGTCTACATTCCACAGGTTAACCTTACAAACTCACTTTCTTTACCCTCAAATGAGTTGCTCAAAAAATAGACACAACCCGGAACGTTTAGCAGCACAGTGTCATGGGTAGGATTTGTCTTGAGGATATAACAGCTTGTTTTTAAACTCATTTGTTTTCTATTTGAAGACCTTGGTATTATCATTTATCTCTTTTAAGTTTTAATTTTCTCTCCAGAAAAAAAGATATTAAAAAAGGCTATTATAATCCACCGGCACCTAACAAAAAATCAAGTTATTAAGAACCTATTGGGCTTCCCTGGTGGCGCAGTGGTTGAGAGCCCGCCTGCCGATGCAGGGGACACGGGTTCGTGCCCTGGTCCGGGAAGATCCCACATGCCGCGGAGCGGCTGGGCCCGTGAGCCATGGCCGCTGAGCCTGCGTGTCCGGAGCCTGCGCATCCGGAGCCTGTGCTCCGCAACGGGAGAGGCCGCAGAAGTGAGAGGCCCGCGTATCGCAAAAAAAAAAAAAGAAAAGAACCTATTATGCTGGCCTATCTTGGGTGATAGCTGCATTTATGGTCTAATCTTCCAACTGACTGCAAGGTACTGGTTTTCCTATCTTAATGAATAATTGAGCCCCAGAGAGGTGAGGAAATTTGCTGAAGCTAACAGCAGGAGAAGAGCGTGGATTTGAACCCAGGTCTGTCTCATTCCAAAACTCCTATTTTTCTCATAATTTCAGGTTGCCTTCCTCAAAAGACTGTGGGAGAAACCAATGAGGCCATGTATGTGGCAATATTTTCACACTGTAAGTGCTACTGAGATGAAAGGTATTATTATTATTACTGCAGGTAAGAGACTTTCTTCTGGCATCTCTATGATTGTGCCTGCCAACATCATAACTCTGTATATGTCTTGCATACTTCCAAAAATGATATTATTTGAAAAGTAAAATCTGTCTTCTTATGTCATTAAGTTAATGTTTTTTCATTTAAAATCAACTTTAGAAAGCTTTTCAAATATGGTATTAAATAAGCTCAAACCTCTTAACCACAGAAATATCCCCTGAGAATCCCTAGCCCTGGGCAGCTACAGTTAGGACTGGAATGGAGAAAAATGACACCAGACAGAAATGGGGTTTCTTCAATCCTTGTGTTCTGCATGGTCCCTGATTTTTCTCCTCTGAATCACTTTCTTTGTTTCTACAGATGGTAATCTCCCTCTATTGGGGCTGTGTGGACCAACTCACTCCAGTCCATGCATGTGTACATGTTAGCACCTTGCTGGCTTTTAATGCCCCCTGAGGAAGCAAAGCTTCTCTATTTCAATTCACATTGCTTTCAACACTTAAGAAAAAAATATTCTGCCCTCTATAACATATCACCTCAAGACATAATGTTGATATCTGCTTAATATTTTTCTCTCTAAAATAGGATACCATAGAGACACCACTAATGATGTCCAAACACTATTACTTTAAAAGAGCAAAAGGGAGATGGGTTGTGCATAATGCGGAATAAACACAAATCCTAAATGATAAGCAGTTGAAATGCTTATATATTATTTTCATGTATCCACCTTTTAGCTCATTTTGCTTCCTCTGCCTGAAATATCTTTCTTCACTCTCACCTGTTCATTCTTCATGACATATCAATAATCCACTTGTGATTTTGTAACCTAATAACTTATACTACTGATAAATTTTGAGTATGCATATTTATTTTATTCTGAAAGCAAGCTTTAGGTTTGTGGATCAAATTCTAGGCTTACTATTATTTACGGCAATAACTGTATGGGTTCCTTTTGCCCCATTCTGCCCCTTGGGGCAAGGTGATGAGAGCAAATGTCACACTGCATGTATAGAGAGAGGAATCCCAAAATTATGAATCTGGGAACTCGTATAGGAACCACTGCACAGTTTCCCTGCTTTTCTTTTGAGAGAGGGAGAGAAAACTTTATTAGTATAAACAAATAACTCTCTGGAAAAGGTCTCAAAGTTGTTACAACCCTTTGGAATGTAACCAAATGGCTTCTGGTTGTATCCTCCTTTGAAACTTAAACACCTAGGTCCAGTTGAGATAAACCTCTGTCTGTGGATTATCTCACTATTTTATGGTGGCTAGTCAGTTATCCTTCACCCAGGCCACAAGTAAGTTTTTGTTGAGAAAGTATATGATCATGTAGAAACAAAAATATTTACCTGGTTTCCTCTTAACTACCATTTCCATGTCCCCCAAGAACAGTTGGTCACCCTTCCTCAGTGTCACCTCACGTTCCCATAACATTTTTTGATCTACCTAAAATTGGTTTCCAGTCCAAATACAGTTCCTGGCATAAAACAAATGATAAGTTAGAGTTTATTAAATAAATGAATGAACAAATATTTACTGAGCAAACGTATTGTGTAAAAGGCAATCTGATAGAGAATTTCAAAGGCCGAGCACTTTTCAAACTGTTACTCTTACAATAGTACTTTGAGGTAGAGCCACTTGTCTTATTTTTCCCCATGGGAAAATTGATACTTAGAGAGGTAAGGAAATATTCCGAGCTCACACAGCCAGTCAGTGATGGAGCTTGGATCTAAACTCAGATCTGTCTTGCCCAGCAGCTCTTGTTTTTAACTATGACTCCATGATAGGCTCCCAAGAAACAATTCAACGCTTTAAACATGATTGGGTTCCCTAGAAACAGTCTAATATGGAGATTCTCATGCAAATGATTTATTGAAGGGCTTAGTCTCAGGAGAAAGGGAATGTGAGGACCAAGTAGGCAGGGGGCAGGGGTGGGGAGCCAAGGGTGTGCTCTCAACTGAAATCTAGCTTTGGCCTGATCCTATGGTGAACTCTGGAGCATGAATTACACTACAGAGTTAGCCCCATCTTCAGGCAAGGGGCCAGCCTTCCGCAGCCCCATGTCAATCATTCATTTTCTGTAGTAGTACCCCAGGGTATGAGGGGGCATAATGTCCTAGGATCCAAGGGCATTTCTCCAGGAAAGGGGACAGCTCTGCGCTGTTAGCAAACAGTCACAGAACCAGCAGATGGTTGTGTTGGCCTCATAAAGAGGACCCAGGTAGGGTACTAAGAGCATCCTTCCTGGAGGAGCTAAGATGCAATGGTTACACCTCTTTGTGGATGGGGCTACAGTCTTTTGGCTTTGACTGGATGTGTACTCCAGCTGCCAAATGAGTATTGACTGTCTTTCCTCTGCCTCAGCACAGCCTCTAGCTTTAAACTAAATTGTTTTTTCTTGCAAAAAAGGCTCTGGCTCTGAATCTTGCTGAAAATGTTGGGGGACTTTGGGCTCAGGTTGCCAAAATAAGCACTTGGCACTTCTAGGTGAGGCATTCAAGGAGGGCTCCACCTGTACAGTCTCAGGAACCCACTGGAGCAGATGGCTTCTGGGAACGTGTTCCTCAGGCAGGAAATGGCAATTAAGCACCGGTTAACATATGTAATATCAAATGTCATTGTTCAGGTCAATAAGCAATTTTTAATCATCTGTTTAGTTTTCTTATGTAAATATCTGGGCATCAGGCAGCCCTTTAATTCATTTATAAACTAAGGAATTATCAGCTTACAACCTAAAATTTAATTATATGTAAATCACTAATATGTATTGAATGAATATTCTGTGTCGGGTGTCTTGCCCCTTTTAAGCATTGCTTTTATATTACAACACTTCTGTAAAGTAGATATTGTTACCTTTTGGCAGATGAAGAAACTGAAGTACAGAGAAGTGAAATAATTAGTCTGATGTCACACAGATAATGAACCCAGATTTAAAATCAGGTCTAATTTTTCAATTACATACACATATGTTAACCCCCAAAGTACAAAAAAGTTTGCTTTCATTATGTGTTCATCAAATCTTAGATTAGATCCTATTTGACTGTTTTTGAAACTCTGCCTGGTGGTTTTTGATAATTTTTAAAGCAAGAAGGATCCAAAATATTTCAGGACTGCACCCCATTCTCCATGCAGCAGTCAGGGTGAAATTTTAAAAACCTGATCTGATCCTCTCACCCCCTGTTTATAACCCTTTGGTGGTTCCCACTACATTGAGTATGAAATCCAGACAATTCACATAGCCTGCCAGGCACCCAGTGGGGACGGTCTCCCCAGCCCATCTCATGCCATCCACAGCTTGTTGCCCAGTCCAGCCACACTCATCTCCTTCCATATGCCTGCTGTTTCCTCTCCCTGTACCACTTTCTATCTCAATCCTTAATTCACCCTCTTCCTTTGCATCTCTTCTCATATCCCACCTCCTCAGGGAGGCTTTTTCTGATCTCTCAAATTTAAGTGTTTTATATTCTCACAGAAATAGTATCTTTCCTTCTTATCACTTACTGATTCATTCTTTCACAAATAATAATTTGATTAATGCTTTATTTCTACCACTGGACTGTAAGCTTGAGGCAGGCACCATATTTCTTGTGCCTACTTCTGTATTGCCAGTATCTAGAGTTGAGTAACCAACATAAAGCATGTTGTTGAATGAACAAATAAAGGAATGAATCAGTGAATGGATCCCCCAATCCCACCTTCTCTACTCTGTCATACCATATGGTTCAATCCTGATATAAGGGTCCAAGTCTTTTTTCTGTTGATTTATATTGGGTTAGCCAAAAAATTCATGTTAGGAAAAAACCTGAGCCAACTTTTTGGCCAACCCAATATATAATGCCTAAAATAGCATTATGGGACAGGCTGGCATGGCATGCTGCTCCATGAGGAATAACACAGAGAGTCTTTTCCTTTGCAGAGCAGAAAGGGTAAGCTGGCCAACTCCCTAAGGCCTTAGGTCCCATGCACCACAGCTACTGTACAGGAGTTCCTTTCTGTAGCAGGAAATTTCAGATTCATTGGAGCCAGCTCAAAGAAATACAAAGGATCTAGGTATTGGAGCCCTGTTCTGTTAGTTGAATCATCTTGGGAAAGTTGCTTAACTGTTCATGCCCTCAGTTTCCTCAACTGTAACGTGAAATTATGGATCTGAAAGCAATGTGCATACCAGACAAGGGATGATCATAACTAGAAACACAGAACCTTAGGTCAGGAAGATGTAGCCCAGGGGATTTCATACTGTGCTCTGCAGAATCCTAAGATGCACAGGTGTCTAAGTGGCCACTGGAGGTAAAATGAGGGTAATAGGGCAAGGAACCAAGTAGGGCTCTTTTGGGGTCCTTGCTGCCATTTCAATAAAAGCAGACCCATTTTAATCTGTTTTACATATCAAGGCTCCAAAGAGCATTTCATTTGAAAATATGTTTTAGCTGTTAAAAAAACAAAGTTTGAAAACACTTATTTCATCTTACAATCCCATTTTACAGGTGAAAAAACCAAACCCAGGGAAATCTCATACAGCTGGTCAATCCAGTTACAAGACTTATTTGCCTATCATCTCCTCATTACATGCTTAGGCTTTGTAGTAAATTTTTCCTAAAGCATGTAGATCATTTTTGCAAAATTCCCTTTGCTACTCTTAGTAAGTTTAGTAAATCAGGAGGCTGGGCTTCTTGTCTCAAGTATGTAACTAACTGGCTAGAAAATTTTAAGCAACATACAACTATTCTGATTCCAAGTTTCCTGTCTGAAAAGTGAAGATAACAATGTGTGGACTGCCTCGTGGAGAGTAGTTGTGAGGAACAGATAATGGTAAAATGCAAAATTACTTTGACTACTATAAAACATCATCTATCTTTGAGCCGAAAACAATGCTCTATTGTCACCATTTAATAAATGTTTATTGGGCTTTCCTGGTGGCGCAGTGGTTGAGGGTCCGCCTGCCGATGCAGGGGACACGGGTTCGTGCCCCGGTCCGGGAAGATCCCACATGCCGCGGAATGGCTGGGCCCGTGAGCCATGGCCACTGAGCCTGCGCGTCCGGAGCCTGTTGCTCCGCAACGGGAGAGGCCACAACAGCGAGAGGCCTGCGTACGGCTAAATAAATAAATAAATGTTTATTGAAGAAAGAAAAGAAAAGCAAGGAGGGAGGGAAGGAAAGAAAGAAGACAGACAGACAGGTTTCATTCTATTCCTATCTCAATGATGGTAAATTTCTAATCTCATAAAAATGGAAACACTCATAAAATGCAATTGCCACATTTCTCCATGATGAAGGGAGACTCACAATCCCTGACTTTAGTCTTGTGGGGCCCAGATTCCACATGACTGATTCCAGCCCTGAAATGGTTTGCTTCACAGTGTGGCTGAATGAATGCAATGCCCAAGCCCTGGAATAGGAAACCCAAAATGAGGTTCAATGAAACCTAAAATGTGTTTTGCCCCCAGACCTTTTCCTTTTATCTTTCAAGACCCATGTAATTTAATGGAAATTGAAGAAGTGTGGGACAGATTCCACTCCTTCCCCACATCTCCCCATCCACTGTACCCATTAACTTCAAAGGAATTTAGCCTGGAAGGAAGCAAATGTGGGTGTAGAAAGGCATAAGATGTTGTGGTTCTTTGAGAGCAGGGGTGGGGGGATGGGAAATGTCCAAGTTCTTCAGCCACCAAAACCACAGCGTAAGGGGCATTTCTTTTCATTGAATGTGTCATGTGCAGAGTGGCTCTCTGAAGATGCAGTTCACTGTCACATCCTCAAGTACGCTTCCTATACCTCCCAGACCCTAGGGTTTCCAGTGGCCTAAAGTGCCTCCCCCGCCCCTGCCCTCACTCTGACTCTTCCTAGATGTGTCCACGTGACCGCCAACATATCAAAAACCAAATCCATCATTTCTTCTTCCCCTACAACCAATATATAACTAACAATGTTATCACCATCCTTCTCATTAACCTATAATTCTTAGACCCATCCTTGACTCTTCTCCCTTGCTTTACCTCCATTTCCAATCAGTTAAGTAAGTTTCTTCTTATTCTTTATGGTCTCATTTTCCCTCTATGTTCATTTCCTATGCAGTGCCATTGCTGCAACTTTATCTCATGCTCTGTTATCTCGAATATGAACTGCTACAGTAGCATGGATAACATTTACTTAGACCAAGATACCTCAAACTTAGAACTATTGAAATTTTGGACTGAATAATTGCTTGTTGAGGAGTAAGGAGAGGGGTGTTCTGTGCCTTATAGGTTGTTTAACAATATCCCTAGCTTTTATCCACTAGATGCCAATAACGCGCCTCCCCCTCCCCCTGCTCTGTGATGACACCCCAAAATGTTTCCAGACATTGCCAACTGTCCCCAGAAGGGAAAAATCTCCCTGATTGAAAACCACTGTTTTAAATCAAGAATGTCAGATGCTCACCATACATGTCATTCTTCTTGAGATTATGGGGCAAACTTGTGACCAATCAAGATATTTTATCCTGTCTTAATCTAGCCTCTCTGCTCATCAAGATGGAGGACTATGTATTTTTATTGCTCCAGTGCCTAACATCCTGACTGGCACTTAAAAGGCCCTTGGAGTATACTTTTGAAAGAAAGAAATGAATGAATCCATCACTCCTTGCTCCACACCACCATTGGGTGTTAAAGAATTCCACAGGCCAAGGCTCTCAGTGTCTCCTGAGAGACATTTATCACCACCTGGAATGCTCTCATCACCAGCTGCATGTATTTATTGGGTTGCCTTTAAGGACGTAGTTATGTTTTAGGGGTTTTGTAGGACTCATGATTTATATGTTATTCATTTAATCGTGTGAGTAGGGTTATCTCCAGTTTACAGATAAGGAAACCAAGTTTCAGAGATTTGCCCAAATGGGGCAGAACCAGGATGCAATTTGAGGCTTCAACAGCATATGGCTCTTGATACTTATTTCTCTTTTCCTATCCTTCCAGTCTCTACTTAGCTCTCTGAGAAAAATCTCTCTTAAACCCAGGTTCTTGGCAGAAATAAAACATGAGTGGTTAACAGGAGCTCTAGGGCAAGAACTGGTATTCTTTGCCTCATCCAGCCGCAGCTCACTGCTCAGCCCAAGTGTTCTATGCAAGAAAGGGGAAGAAGATCTTGCCTTCTGGGACAAGTTTTATACCGTCTGAAAGCCAGTCGAATTTAGTTTAAAGTATTAGAACTTAACATCACAAAGTAAAAGAACAATCTAAGTGTGCAGGGTCAGGGGCATAAGATGACCTTTCTTCCACACAAATATAGAAATCTATCAGCAGTGAGAGCCCAACTTCCAAAGACCAGGAGAGCAATATGTACATATCCATGAACACCCAGTCATGAACCCAGGAAGGAAAGGAAAAAGGAAGAGATGGAAGGAAAAAAAACACAAAGTAATAAAAGTGTAAGGAAGAAGTTATATAGGCTAATATTGGGAAGGGGGTGGCTTATGGAATGTAGAATTCAAATGATCTATGTTATTTCCATCTTAGGCATCATTGTTAATTTTAAGCATGGGAAAGAATAGTCATTCTTTAAAGGACAGGCAGACTTTTAATATTACCTTCACAGAACTACACTCATAGAAGTAAAATATTATTAGAAGAGACAGCTAAAGAGAACCAGAGCTCATCTGAACAACTTGCTAAATTTTTAGATGAGGAAATTGAGGTCCCAGTAAAGAAAAATAACCCCAAGAGACATATGACAAATGAATGGCAGGGACAAGAACCCATGCTCCTAGTACTTTGTTCTTTCTATATATTCACCCAGATTCTTCTGCCATTTTGTGACACCCCTCCCTTCCATGATTTACCACTGGAGGCTCATCATGGAAATTATACAGGCAACTGGAAACATGAAAGTTTGGCTACCCTCTCTAGAACATTTATTCTGCATGTGAGTCAGCGCAGAAAATAGTTTGCACTTCATTTATTCATGTGCTAATTTTGAATTAAGTTGCACCACATAAATTCTCCTGAAAAATGATGCAATTAAGCCTGGACTGTTTGAGAAGGACAACAACATGTGGCTGTGATTATAACGGCAAAACATCTTGGTAACACACTGACTTATTAGTACAGTAATTAGTGTTGGTGCAATTCATACTGAATAGTCCATAAAACAAATAATGCAACTTAAAATCCTGAAAAAGAGTCACAATTTTCAAGTGAACAATCTTTGCATATCTTGCCTGTGGCATCAACAATTTGGGCCAAATTGTTTTAGCCACTGCATATAAAAAGGTCTGCCTCCCTCGTTTTTTTTTTTTTTTTAATTCTTTATTGGAGTATAATTGCTTTACAATGGTGTGTTAGTTTCTGCTTTATAACAAAGTGAATCAGCTATACATATCTCTTCTCTCTTGCATCTCCCTCCCTCCCACCCTCCCTATCCCACCCCTCTAGGTGGTTACAAACCAGCTAGCTTAATCTCCTTGTGCTATGCGGCTACTTCCCACTAGCTTTCTATTTTACGTTTGGTAGTGTATATATATCCATGCCACTCTCTCACTTTGTCACAGTTTACCCTTCCGCCTCCCCATATCCTCAACTCCATGCTCTAGTAGGTCTGTGTCTTTATTCCTGTCTTACCCCTAGGTTCTTCATGACTTCTTTTTCTTTTTTCCTTAGATTCCATATATATGTGTCAGCATATGGTATATGTTTTTCTCTTTCTGACTTACTTCACTCTGTATGACAGACTCTAGGTCCATCCACCTCACTACAAATAACTCAATTTCGTTTCTTTTTATGGCTGAGTAATATTCCATTGTATATATGTGCCACATCTTCTTTATCCATTCATTCGATGATGGACCCTTAGGCTGCTTCCATGTCCCGGCTATTGTAAATAGAGCTGCAATGAACATTTTGGTACATGAATCTTTCTGAATTATGGTTTTCTCAGGGTATATGCCCAGGAGTGGGATTGCTGGGTCATATGGTATTTCTATTTGTAGTTTTTTAAGGAACCTCCATACTGTTCTCCATAGTGGCTGTATCAATTTACATTCCCACCAACAGTGCAAGAGGGTTCCCTTTTCTCCACACCCTCTGCAGCATTTATTGTTTCTACATATTTTGATGATGGCCATTCTGACCAGTGGGAGATGATATCTCATTGTAGTTTTGATTTGCATTTCTCTAATGATTAATGATGTTGAGCATTCTTTCATGTGTTTGTTGGCAATCTGTATATCTTCTTTGGAGAAATGTCTATTTAGGTCTTCTGCCCATTTTTGGATTGGGTTGTTTGTTTTTTTGATATTGAGCTGCATGAGCTGCCTGTAAATTTTAGAGATTAATCCTTTGTCAGTTGATTCATTTGCAAATATTTTCTCCCATTCTGAGGGCTGTCTTTTGGTCTTGTTTATGGTTTCCTTTGCTGTGCAAAAGCTTTGAAGTTTCATTAGGTCCCATTTGTTTATTTTTGTTTTTATCTCCATTACTCTAGGAGATGGGTCAAGAAGGATCTTGCTGTGATTTATGTCATAGAGTGATGGTGCTGGGAAAACTGGACGGGTACATGTAAAAGTATGAAATTAGAATACTCCCTAACACCATACACAAAAATAAACTCAAAATGGATTAAAGACCTAAATGTAAGGCCAGACACTATCAATCTCTTAGAGGAAAACATAAGCAGAACACTCAATGACATAAATCACAGCAAGATCCTTTTTGACCCACCTCCTAGAGAAATGGAAATAAAAAACAAAAATAAACAAATGGGACCTAATGAAAATTAAAAGCTTTTGCATGCCTCCCTCTTGAGTGCAGATTATTGGAAAAATCTTCAACTTCTGGCAAAATACATAATTAGTGTATAAAATCTGGCAAATTAGAGCAAAATTAACTCTGTTAGGGACCAATTATGTAAATACTAAAAAGTGAGTGAACATTAGCTGCATAATCTTGGATTCTGGAGTAAGTTGGGCCAACAGCAGTCATTAAAAACCGCAAAACTATCAGTCCCATAATAGTACATCCTAGAACTGGATGAAATCCTGAGACATTGTTTTTACTGATCTCCTAACTTCAAACAGTAAGGTTTTACAATTCTGTTTTATGAATAAATTAACTTCTTCCCAGAAAACCCCCAAAAGTAGAATCACAGAAAATGGGTTCCTAAAATGAGGAGGTATCTTAGTTCCCATCCAAATTCCATCTTTATCCAGTACATTAATTTACCTCAAACATCTCCTGGAATCTTAGGATCATGTCTTTTATAATCTTACCAGGAGATAGAAATGTTTCATCTAAAATACTGGTTAAGAGAAGTCCAAGGGTAGAACACTAGAAAACTTCCTCTGGACTGTCTTTGGCTGGTTATCAACATACTTGAAGTGATAGGTAACTCATATACATTCAACAGCAAATAATAGCAAGTAACTTGTACCTTGGGCAGGTGCTGAGAAGGGGAAGGAAACCAGGTTAGCACAGAGCTGAGGGGGTCCTGCACAGGGCAGGATTCTTCTTTGAATGGATTCAACAAGAGTCAGTGTCACATGGTCAATGAGGTATAAAAGCTCAGGCTTTGTCTTCTCTCATTGTGATATCCATGGAAATCAAGAATCTGAGCAGATTCTTAAAGTCACAAAGATGGTCTCACCATGATCTCAGATAGGAAATTTTTTGTGACACTGTCCCAGCCAGTGTCCTAGGCACATAGAAAGCGGTGTTTGTGCGGGTACTAGAAAGGGTTAGGCAGTATGTGACAATCCTGTGAGTGGTCTGGAGATCATATCAGGCAGTGTCTGAGGCCATGGCCAGAGATGGAAATTCCCCTTAACTATAATGGGACCGGGAAAGGGTGCATCCCAGAAAGGATCAATAGTTTGTCAAAGGTCACACAGATAGAAATGAGCTAAACCAAGATTTGAACACATTCAGTTAGCTGTAGATATTCTACTTTATAGGCTCTTGCACATACTGTTTATACTACAGCTGCCTCTTAAAATGAGTAAGATAAATTCTAGTTCTAACCTGCTCATTGAGTGTGAGCCTACTATGACATGATCTGTTTTGGTTAAGGATAATTCAGATAACAGAGGGGCTTACCCCATGATTGAAATCATCGGTCCATAATTGTAAGGAGCTGGGGACAATAGGAAACTGACAAAAAGATTCACTCAACCTATGACTAATAGAGTCAAGAGAAGCCACCCTTCCTGTCTCCATCATGCTATATGGATCTCATGAAGATCTTGTTGATATCCAAGTGTACTTTTCTATGTACTTCTGGTCTGGCAGTCTACTAGTGCTCAAAACAAACTCAGAGTCATAGGTGTAAAATTCTGTCTTTGCCTCATGTTCTTGGTGACCACTTGGGTACTTCATTCTCCCTTCTCTGAGCCTCAGTTTCATCATCTGGAAAATGGCAATAAAAAGATTTGATATGAATATATCCACTGTTAAATGAGAAACCATTTGTAAAGCATGAACATGAGGATTGGAATGATGACTATCCAATTATCGTTAGTTTTGTGACCTAGGCTAGAGATTTAACTTCTCTCCCCTCAGTTTCCACTTCCATGGACTGAAAATCATAATGGAACCTACTTCTTAGAGTTTGTATAAAGCTTAAACACATTAATCCATGTAAAATGCTTATAAAGCTTTACAAAATATGCCAGGTACATGACAACTATTGCTGTAAATTATTATTATTCTTAGCAGAGTGTTTACTTGATTCTCTTTCTCTCTCCTTTCTTCATTAAACAAGAAAATAAAGTTAGTGAGAGTCTTGAATTTGACATGTTGAATTCTTATAAAACTTCTAGATAGAGCAGTTTGTTTTTCTTTGGGTGTGCTCTGCATCACTTTCTTTATATCAAATGTGTGTAGTTACAAGATGCTCAGGAATACACACTGTGGCTTAATATATCATTTGCAAAGAGAATAAAGTTACTTGGTGTCAGGTTGTGTGTCTGGAGTCCAAATTCCAGCTCTGCCACTAAATTGCGTTATGATCTAGAGCAATTCTCTTACTTGTTCTGACCCATCTTGGGAAAAATAGTGTGTATATTTTACACTGCTCCATAATCACAATGGAATGCTCTTTTAAATCAGTGATAACCAAGTCTGAATCTTACTGCTGCCGTGTGCTAGCCATGTGATCATGGTAGGTTACTAAACCCGTCTCACTCTCAATGTCTTATCTGCAAATCCTTGAGAATACTGTCTGCTTCAAGAGGAGCATGAGAGAGTTAAGTGAGCTCAGGTAGTAGGATGTACTTAGCTTTGTACTTGGCTCATGGGAGGGACCCTCAATCTAAAGTATATGTTTAAGTGCATATCATACACCAAAGTAACTCTGTATATATTTATTTACTTTTTATTTTTATTTTTTAACCCTTTATATTTTGATTCAACACTAAATATACCTTGGTCTCATTTTAAAACTTTGGCCATGTGTATTGTTAGGGGCAGAGTGATAATGTGATTGTTCACTAGGCCTTGATGCACCTTTTCAGTATGTTCCTGGGTCATTTATTCTACTAGAAGTGATCAGCAAAATATCTACTAGTCAGTTTCTGGGTAGAATTAATGCAAGATAATAGGAGATCCAAATAGGAAATCCTCTGTGAAGACCTCTCTGAATATATCATCATAATTAAGCCTCTTCCACCCTCTTACTGAGCCTTTTACTTTCCTCCTACAACTTACAGTGGGTGTAAATGTTTGTAGGACTGTCTCACCCTCAGAGCTGTGAGATCCTTGAGACTAGTAAGGGCTGAATTTTTTATTTTTGTATCCCCAATATCTATAATAAGCCCAGTGTCTAACACAGAGTGGGTGCTTAATAAATATTCAATAAATAAATTAATACAAAAACCCTTCCCTCCTTCTAGTCCCTCCTCCACTGTCAGACAAATAGGTACCCTTTATGTTACACGGATTCCCTAAAAGGCTATGGCCATTATGATTGAGTTAGGGAATTATTGGAAGACACATTTTATAACTCTTGCCATAATTAATGTGACAAGAAATAATAACTGACTTAGTAATGTAATCAAATCAGAATGTATTTGATTTGATCTGTCAAGTTGTTATTCATATCTCTAATCCTTCTAGTCAGAGGTTTCAACATGTAATTATTTCTGAAAGCAATGAAGTCAGTCATAGTCCCTGTCAGGCTTGAAGGGAAGAAATGAAGCACTGTTGGATCCTTCATCCATTCTGTAAAGCTGGAAGGGTGGGGAGATGTGCCTTTTGTCCAACCAAATGGGAAAATGCACATACCCTTCATACGTATATGCTCTACCCATTTGTGTGGTGTTTACTAAGCTACAGGGTCATCAGCCCAGTTCTTCAAAGCATAAAAAGTCATTCTTTAATGTACATACAATGCCCATAAAGATTGAAAGAGTGGTCAGCTTCTTTGGACAGCTTCTAAAAGTGCAAAGGAACTTCCCACGAGAGCTGGGATATTCATTACTTTTCTTCCTCAAAAAATATCTGCCTTATCATCTCCATCTTAAGAGGAAGGACTAAGCCTCAAAATATTAGCAAGTTAAGCCAAGATAACACGTTTAGTTTCAGGGATAGATTCCTAAGACATGCCTCTGTCCTGAGAATCCATACTCTACTGCCAGACTGAGCATTTACATTTATATAAATACCTTGAGCTTATCTGCCTTAGTCTATTGGTTAACTGCTCTTTTTGATTGAAGAATTTTTGAAATAGGGAGCTTATATTTACAGAGATCCCCTCCTATAAAAGAATAATGTACTGTAATAACATCAGCATAAGCATTCATTCAACTTATTCAACAAATATTGACACCCTGACCATTTGTAAGGTACTGAAGATACATAAATTAAAAACACAGCCTTTCCCTGTAAGAGTTCAGTGACTAAGAATTTTGACAGAGAATAATTATTGCCCTGATGGAAATATGTAAAGGCAGCATATGAGAAAAACTGTTCAGGGAAGGTTTCCTAGAGAAAGTGATGGTTGAACCAAGTCTTAAAGAAAAAAGTTGGACTTTTCCAGGAAGACAAGCAAACTGGGCATCACAAGCAAAAGGAATAGTATGTGCAAAGGCCCAGAGATATGAGGTGTACAGAATAGCTGGATCATAGGGTAAAAGCAGACAGAAGATGGTTAACTAGAGAAGACAGATTAGAATTGCAAAATGACAAGAAATTTGTTTTCCTGGAACAAAAGAGTCTGAACATCTCAAGTTTTCTCCTATCCTTCGAAAAATTTTCTGATAAATACTTGAAACCTATTTTGATAATTTTGCATTACTATGGCTGAAGTTTCTAGGCATGTTCGAAAATGAGAATAAAATTCTCACCCATAGTATTAAATTCTAATTTTATGTTCTTAATTTGCTTAACTGTCCTAGGATTACTTCAAATGGATACATTTTATTGTATATAAGTTATATCTCAATAAAGTTGACTGAAAAAAAACAGGAATTAGCCTGAATTAGTTGGTGAAATCTGAGATAATTTGCTCATCAAAAAATGAATAACTGAATGAAAAAGGAATCCATTAGTTCATAGTGATGTTAAGATATATAAATAAAAATAGTACAATGTACATAAAGACTTTGAGGGGATTAAATGAAATAATACATGTAAATCCTCTAGGACAGTTCTTGTCTATGTTGTAACTGTATGATACATAGTAGCTAAATGAGGAATATACAGTAAATTGAGGATTTCATTAGTGCTCTCCTAAAGCTAATGAAAGATAAAATCAGTTCATCAACTTTTTACACACATTCCTCCCTCCTCAGTCAGCTTCAGTTTGCTTCTCTTGCAGGTGAGCTGAAGCAAAGCATACCTCCCCTTTCTTCATCCTCTATCTGATGTGCTTTTTATATTAGCGGAGGCTGGGGTACATCATCAGGTTTGCCTATTGTGATGATCTTTAGAGTTTTCACCAAATACTTCTGGTTCTCCTTCCAAGCCCACGATAGGATTTCACTTCCCTGCCCCCTTGAATTTACAGGTGGCTTCCTTCATCCAGGCAATAGGAGCAGAAGTGACGTGTGTCATCTGTGGACAGACACTTTAAGATCCAGTGTTCTAACTCACCACATCTCCTTTTCCTGTGGTGGTGACTGTGGAAGCTCATGTCAAGATGGATCCCTGAATGATTACAAGGATTCTGCTGTCAACGTCTGTTGGACACAAACCTGGAGTGTGAAATAACCATTTGGTTTTAATCCACTGAGATTTGAGGATTGTTTCTTATTGCACATAACCTAGTCTATCCTAATTGACACCCATGTTAGCTTGCACAGGGCCCAACAGAGTGGATGATCAATCAAAGTCTAATGAGTTGAAATAATTTCCTTGCAAAGACCTAGACTCACCAGGAAGATCTCAGGCTGAATTTGCCTATCTTTGAGTTGAAGCAAATTTGCCTCCCCTTCAATTGCCTCTTGTGATGTATTAGACAAATGCTTCTAATTTTTTATCACCATTTTCTCTGCCTTCCTTGAGGAGAGAGGGAAATATTTCCCTCCTAATTTTCTACATCCTGTTGCAAAGAGTAGTTTTCCTAATGACACACTGGGTAGCAGAGACTCCAAAGAAAATACCTCTCACTGAAGAAGAGCTTTGTCCTCCTCTTCCAAGAAAAGCTCTGTAAGAATCAGAATCAAAAACTGGAACCTAGAATTTATTCTTAATGATGAAGGAAAATGACACTTCCTACCATTAAATGGCAGAAACAGTTTTCCTACAAAAATTTTGCCTGTTAAAAATATCACATGCAATGTCCCGATGGCATAGATATTGCCATCTCTAGCCACTCGGCATGGGAAGGAGTAAGAGGTGGTTGTCATAAGCCCTAACATCACACCTCTCCCTGCTTCAGTCCTGGGTTAGTCCACTCCACAGATGCTCCAGGCAGAGGAGAAGGGAATCCGTGTGCTTGTCTTCTCCTTAGTTCCTTGCTTCACCAAGTGCCTGGTTTCCAGCAGCAAAAGTCATTGACTGAACTTTGGCTTCTACTGTCCTCCAGCTTCTCTACTTGCCAATCTTGAGTCCAAATGAAGATTTTCTTTTCTCTGTGAGGTGGCCAGAAACTGACAAAAACTATCTCATCTTGGCATGGCCTATTTTTCTTCAGAATGGAAACCACAAAGGCAGTCATTCCTTTGATATTAAAAGCTTCTTTTTTCTTTTATTTTTTAACTTTAATATTATATATTGGAGTATAGTTGATTAACATTGTTGTATTAGTTTCAGTTGTACAACAAAGTGATTCAGTTATACATATACATGTATCTATTTTTCTTCAAATTCTTTTCCCAATTAGGTTGTTACATAATATTGAACAGAGTTCCCTGTGCTATACTGTAGGTCCTTGTTGGTTATCCATTTTAAATACAGCATCGTGTACATGTCAATCCCAACTCCCTATCAGTATAACTCCCCCACCCTTCCACCCTGGTAAGCATAAGTTCGTTCTCTCAAATGAACTTTTGTTTATAAAACAGAAACAGATTCACAGACTTAGAGAAGCTTCACTTTTCTTGATGGCTGGCTACCCCACCTCTCCTTTTCTCTCTTCCTCTTCACAGTGGCAAAACATCCCAACTCAAAAATTCCGTCCCATTATATCCCAACTCATTATGCAGATTCTGTGTCGATGGCATGCCCTAGATTTTGTTTCTGAAGATAGAGTCACTCCACCAAATATTGCACAACATAGAAGCTAGCACAGCTTACTGATGGACACTCAGTTAATGCTATTCCAATGAACAAATAATATAATCAAAGGATATGAGTCTAAAATGTAAAGTACGTGAGGATAGGTGCAATGACTTATATGCCTTTATACCCCCAACATTTAGCATCCTGCTTGCCACATAATAGGACTTAAGAAACAACTGTATGGCTAACAGCATAGGGTTTGGAGTAATATTCCTGATTTACTTTTTAGTTTTACCACTTAATCACTGAGTGTCACTGAAAAAAAATTACTTAACCTATTTAAGTCTCAGTTTTCTCATTAGCAAAATAAGACTGTTATAAGAGTTAAATGAGATAATATGTACCAAATTCTTAGGATAGAGTAAGCTCTCAATAAAGACTATTCATGGAGTTTCACACCTCAATAGCTTAGTCTCCTTATTAATATTGCCTAAGCTTCTAAAATTTCTACTGTTTCAAAAGCATATGCACCTGCACCTGGCAATTTAGATATTCATGTGATCCAGGGTGTCAGATCCTTAATCATAAGGAGCTTATGGGGGACTTCCCACTTCTTCAACCTGGTGAATTCATTTAAGAAATTATGTCTGTCATACAAAAGAAGGTCAGCTATGCAGAGGTTTCTGTTTTAAAACCATAGCCTGGAGAATGGGAGGAAAGGAGGTATGTCAGGAATACATCACAACTGATTGCCTCAAGCATGCAGGTGGGCCAGCAATGTCTACAAAAGTGGCTTTGCCTTCTACAAAGAAGAAAATGAAGTCACAACATTCCACAGGAAGATTCAGAGTCATCATTAGTGGTATGAATAATTTATCAGCAGCTCCCTAACCAGATCATAACACCACTATGGAGAACAGTATGGAGGTTCCTTAAAAAACTACAAATAGAACTACCATATGACCCAGCAATCCCACTACTAGGTATATACCCTGAGGAAACCAGAATTCAGAAAGAGTCATGTACCAAAATGTTCATTGCAGTTCTATTTACAATAGCCCGGAGATGGAAACAACCTAAGTGCCCATCGTCGGATGAATGGATAAAGAAGATGTGGCACATATATACAATGGAATATTACTCAGCCATACAAAGAAACGAAATTGAGCTATTTGTAATGAGGTGGATAGACCTAGAGTCTGTCATACAGAGTGAAGTAAGTCAGAAAGAGAAGGACAAATACCGTATGCTATTTGTCCTAAGGGAAAAAAAATGTTATGAAGAACCTAGGGGTAAAACAGGAATAAAGACACAGACCTACTAGAGACCTACTGGAGAACAGACTTGAGGATATGGGGAGGGGGAAGGGTGAGGTGTGATAGGGCGAGAGAGAGACATGGACATATATATACTAACAAACGTAAGGTAGATAGCCAGTGGGAAGCAGCCGCATGGCACAGGGAAACCGGCTCGGTTCTTTGTGGCTGTCTGGAGGGGTGGGATAGGGAGGGTGGGAGGGAGGGAGACAAAGAGGGAAGAGATATGGGAACATATATATATGTATAACTGACTCACTCTGTTATAAAGCAGAAACTAACACACCATTGTAAAGCAATTATACCCCAATAAAGATTTAAAAAAATTAAAAAAAAAAAAAAAAAAAAGAGCAGAGAGGCTGTTCAACAACAACAAATTAGTTGCCCCCCCAAAAAACCCATCTCTCTCTCCCTTGAACTTGCCTTTTCTGAAAATTGCAGATGTATCAAGGTACCAGTTGAGCCAAAGAACACAGAGTAGATTTTTGTTAAAAAAAAGAAGAAAAACAGGGAAAAGAATCCAAAACAATGTATTTAATACATTTTAAAGGATCATTTCCTTTCCCTTGTTTCCCTAAAATCATCCAAAACCATTCCACGTTGAATATGTTTTCCAAGCACAAAATAGTGTTTCTGAATATGATAGAAGACTGATAGCCACGAGGCTTAAGGGTGAGTATAAGAATGAATGCGGTTTCTAATCTGAAGCTCCAGCTCCAGCAGCAGCTCTGTTATGGCCAAATGTGAAAAAGTACCAGTGTTCAGGCACTGAGCCTGGCTTCTTGGAAGACCAGTTAAAATAATAAGTGTTCGGTGCAAAAAAGCCAACATGAAAATCAAAGCCATACCTGGAAGCAAAGCAGAGTTGAGGTTGTTCCTTCAGAATTATTATGTGTTTGAAATGGAAACTTTTCAGAAGGCTGGAATGGTTCCTTTAAGTCACTTGACCTCTTAAACACAAAACTCTTTTTCCTCCTTAGAGAAGAAGGGTGGGAAGGAAGGGATAGAAAGACATTTGAAAGGTCAGAGAAGGCCTTACAAGTAACTGTCCTAGAGCAATCCCTGCAGAGGAAAAGAGAGTTACCATGCAGAAAATCTCCCTGCTAACTCTCCCCACTAGGCTGCCCTTCACAGATGTTTCTGAGTTTGCTAGATAGCAATTCCCAGCTCCCCAGATTCCAAGTGAGAAAGTAGGAAAAGTAATTGGTTGCTATTAGATATGCATTCTGAAGTAGAAAGAAATGTGGGCAGTGAGGAATTTCTGGCCTGGATTAGAGGTTCCATGGTAATTAAACAATAATGACAAAGAAGATTCCAATAACATATTTGGAACCCAAAGAGTGGGTTAGAAACTCAAATGGGTAACGTGCCTCTTTCAGGCTATCTCAGGAAAACATGCGATGCTTTCTATAAAGGGTTCTTCTTCCCTGGAATAGACAATCATTACTGAATGTATCAATATACTTTCAATCATAGAAACATTTGTTGAGTGGACATGGCGTGTTAGGCCCCGTGCTAGAGGCAGGATGCATTAACTTGACTAACACCCCTTGTCTGGCCTTGCTGCACTCAGAATATTCCAATTTCTCATTATATTTTTAGGAGGTGCTATGATACTTTTCAAAGAGAAATAGATAATCCCACAAGAAATACTTCTTCCAGGTAGAGTTTATTGTCTTTAAACACTTCCTGAGATCCTTCTGGATTCTTTGGATTAAGTTGTAACAGGAAGATTTGTTAGACTGCCATGATCATGGCAAAATTGGGTGGGAAATACAAAGAGTTCCCATACAGCTCCTCCTCCCACAGACCTAGTACTTGTTTTTAAATAAAAATCCTAGCTTTGCAAAGATGTGACATCATCAGAAGGAATGTAGTGTGATCTGATATTGAAACTCTGAACTATCCAGAGCTAGTAACTCACATGGTCTCTGAAAGATGCTGAGTATCACTGGGTTTTTCTTGAAAAAATTTTAAAAGGCCTTTATGAATTAGCTGCAGCACCTTGGGGTGCCTCAGCACACAGTTTGGGAAATGCAGGCTTAACGTATTTAATCCTAGGAATGGCATTCTAAACATAGAAGTCTATGATGAAGTGGAAAGCTAATGGGGGTTAGAATGGGATATAATTATTGGCATTGTGACACTGGCCATGCGACTGAACTCTCTGAGCCACAGTGCCCTAAGAAATGGAAAAACTTTCCTTATTTTATAAGGTTATAATGCTGGTTAAGAGATAACATTTGGAGGCTTGCTCCAAGGCTTTCTGTCTCTATTATTGGGTGTACTATAACAGGTGAAAGAAAGGAATGGTTGATGGAGCAAGTACAGTCCCCAAAAAGACCAAAATCTGCATGATCAAAGCAGAATAGATGCGTTAGATTCAGACTAACCCTGCCATAATAATTACAACGCCAAAATAAAAACACCAACAACAAGGTATGTAGTGACTTTCTAATTATCTGGGAGTCAGTATAGTGTAGTATAGTCTGACCACTTATATAAGTTAGAATCCTGGTTACTTAACCAATTTGTGCCTTATTTAATAAGCACACCTGGCTCATGTCAAGCACTTAGCATATTACCTGGCACATAGTAAGTCCTCAATAAATGTTAACAGTCATTAGTGTGTGCTATATGCTCACCTGGCCCTTACATAACTTCATTCTATGCTCACAACTACATTTTGTGATTTGTACTATTGTGTTTTCTTAAACTTCACCTTTAAAGTCCTCAAAGCTGCTAAGAGTCATGGAGTAAGCCCTAAATGTGAGATATTTCTATTATATTATTCTAAATGAAATCAGAGCCCTTGATTTTTAAACTATTATGTGTACTGTAATGTTTCTGAAATCAAGGGCTAAGATCCAAGTATGAATGAAGTCACAAGAAAAATCTCAGTTGCACATTACTGATTTCAGGCTCTTAAGGTAATAAAACAGGCCAACTTATTGAGGGCAGTAGAAAGGAAGAACTCAGTGACACCAACCACTCACTTTCACCTTCTGAAAGAGCTTACTCCTTTACTCTGACTGGTCCCACTCAGGTCAATGTAGCTGCTGATGGATATGGTGCTGAGGGTGCATCAAAGACCCCAGCTTAAACCCTACTATGCCCTCATCTTTTGCTACTTTTCCTTGTAAGACTATTGGTGACACAATTTTGTTTGAGATGGACCATGAATATTACATGCATAGTTTTTAATTATTGGATTTATTTTACCAACTGCTCAAATTACTTGAGAATATATTTTAAAAACTTAATACTCTATACCTCTCTCCTTCACCAGCTCCATCCCCCTGAGATAACTAATGTTATCAAGTTGGTGTGTTTTCCTCGACAATCTTATTTATTTATTATTTATTTATTTATTTATTTATTATTTATGGCTGTTTGGGGTCTCTGTTGCTGCACACAGGCTTTCTCTAGTTGAAGCGAGTGGGAGCTACTCATCATTGCGGTGCGTGGGCTTGTCATTGCTGTGGCTTCTTTTGTTGCAGAGCACAGGCTGTAGACATGCAGGCTTCAGTAGTGTGGCTCTCAGGCTCTACAGCGCAGCCTAAGTAGTTGTGGCACACAGGCTTATTTGCTCCATAACATGTGGGATCTTCCCGGGCCAGGGATTGAACCCGTGGCCCTCTGCGTTGGCAGGTGGATTCTTAACCACTGCACCACCAGGGAAGTCCCATTCCTTGACAATTTTTTCCAAACTCATATGAACAAATACGTATCCTTAGTTATAGGATTTTATTTTAAAATAGGACCATATTATATATATTACTCTGTAACTTGCTTTTTTTCCTTCAAAACTATCATGGACATTCCTCCATATCAATTTGGATAAATCCAAAATATTCTTTTTTTCTTAACACTTATTAGTAGTTGATATTATATATTTATTTGCTTATGTTTTTATCTATGCCATTAGGCTACAAGCTTCATGCTATTGGCAAATGTGTATTTTGTTTACTGCTGAATACCCAGTGTCTAGAACCATGCCTGACACATGACTGGTGTTCAATTAATATCTGCTTAATTGAACAAATAAACTAATGAATGTGTACACTCAGGCTTCATGTGCAAGAACTGAAGTAGTCCCTCTATAAATCCTTCCTTCCTACCACTCTCTCAGAAATACATTATTGCTCCATCTTTGAGCCCCCAAAGCTATTGATTCTATGGGTTTTTGAGCAGAACAGGTGAGATAATATATCCCTAAGAACCATCTTGGAGCATGGAACATGGAAAACATTCAATAAACTGGTAGTTACATTAAGTCATTTTCATTCTATACATTTATGAGATTGGTACTACTGTGATTTCAACTCTATAGTTGGAAAAACTGAAAGCCAGAAAAACTGAGTAATTTACTTGAGGTTTGGTAAATGGCAGAAGCAGGATTGAAGAGTAGTTCTGTCTGATTATAAAGTCCACATTCCTAGTTAATACATTTTCAGTCTCCCTGTCATTTTCCAATTAAAAGAAATACACTGTGTGGCTGAGACTGCTTCTCAAAACCTGTCCATTGTCCTCTTGGACACATGGGATGACTATGTTCTCAGCCTCCCATGAAATCAGATGTGGCCACGTGACCAACTTCTGGTGAATGGAATGTCACTTGAAGTGGTCCTCATCACTTGCAGGCCTAGGAATAAAAATCTTCCATGTGACGTTCTCTCTCTACCCTGTGTCTTCAGCCCAGATGCAAGAATTCAGAAGACTCCAATACTTAAGGCATCTAAGATGGTGAAGCGAGAAAATTGAGGGATTATGGATCCCTAGATCACTGAATGGAAGATCTTTCATGGAATATCTGCATTAATTGTTAAATTATCAAGAAGTAAACTTCTATTGGCTTAACCCATTAACATTATTGGATAGTTATCATTAGTTGCCTTCCCTAACTAGTCATTTTCAAAGAAGTTTCTCCATATGTGGCCTTTGTTCTCCTCTCTAGTATCCTCTTTCACCATTACTCACCTATACCCCAAGTAGAATAAATTATTTGCAGTTCCTCAAACACCTTACTCTTTTTCCTGTTAGGAATCTTCATGGATAAATCCTCCTCATTCTCTGAAATCAATTTATATGTCATCTCTTCTGGGAAATCTTACTTAACAACTCTGGGATAGGTGCCTTTTTCTCACAGGACCTTCTAGCACTTACCTTCCCCATTCCCCTGAACTGCTTCTATTCAGGCTCCCATCCGCTCTCATTACTACTCTGCTTATCCTTTAGCTGAACTACAGAGCCAATATCATATTACCTCTAAACAAAACTCATGAATGATAACTGCATACCTGGATCCCAAATCCAAAGTATTGACTTCTCAAGGCTACATCATCAATGACAGCAACCATAGCTAATATTTCTGAGTGCTTGTTAAGTGCCATGCACCATTCTAGTGCTTTACGTGTATTTAACCATTTAATATTCACAACTCTGTGAAATAAGAATTATCTTCCTCATTTTACTCTTGAGACAAAATGAGATTCAGGGTGAAGAAGTGATTGGCCAAAGACACAGAAATAGGAAAAAGCTGTTCTTTCTCCCCAACATGACTAGAAACCCTCATATTCTTCCTGGAACTCACTGGAGTCTATCAATCCCTTGACAATTTGCCAATGGGTTTAGGAGGATGAGCATCCCTTGTTGGGTTTCCAAGTTTAAATACTAATTCCAAGTCCCCCTCCCAACTTCTACTTGGTCCAATAATTAGATTAATATCCCTCCTAAACCCAAAGGTTAGATATGTCTAGAACTGATCATAGGTTCTATGAAAAGAGGGACCCCACCTTTATTTTCTTCACTGTTGTATTCTGCCTGGCAAAATATTCAATAAATACTTGCTAAGTAAATGAATTAATGATAGTACAAATGCCAGTGACAGCAGAGAACATCTCAGGTTTGAGATTACCCAGTACAGAATGACAACTGAAACTTTGTTTCCAGTTCATTACTCACTGGAGGAAAGGAAGCTGGAAAAAACTTAGACAAAAGCCATCAGGAAAAAAGTAAATATATTTGCAAGCTGTGATGAATGGTATGGACTCCAGGTAACTTTGGAAGAATAAATAACATTGTTGTCTCTAAAGTACATAAGCAGATTATGTGCAAGTGTATTTTGTGCAAGACAAGCGTTGGCTTTCTAGATAAAGAAAGAGTTTTAAGTTCTGATGATGAATAGTTCAGTGTCACCATCCCAGCAAGGTCACCTGCCTGCAGTTACATAAAGTATTATCAGACAAGAGACATCTCTATAAGGAATGTGGCCTTTTTATACTCTCCTGAACACTGCTTAAATGAATGAGTGAATTAATGAAGGAAGAGTGAAAGAATTAAGATTTTTCATCTTGGTGACTACAGTGATGTGTAAGCTAAGTACAGCCTTTTATTCAGTAAAATGTAAAGCATATCGTGTTATTTTTAGCTATCTTCCAGAAGTTGTCTTAACCTAGGGCATTTTAGACACCCCTATAAATATGGAGCTTGTGCTTCTTACCCTCAAACCTAAATGGTCTTTGGTGAACAAAGCCTGACATCTACCTGATGAAAAGAACATCAAAGGGAGTCCATGCCTGGGATCCTAGAATTTTCATTCCTAGACTCGCCAGAACTTAATTTTTCACCCAGATTCATATCTCTGTTCCATCTTCATCTTTTTACAACCTCTAAACTTCTTTTAAAATAGTCTTCCAGCTTGGTGCTTAGTTACTGTATTTCATATAGATGACTACAATTCCAATCAAACTGATGTCAATAACAGAAGGGGTCTCCAGTTAGGAGTGAGCAGAAATCCTGGACTAGGAAGACATGGATGAAATAATTCTGGGAATCCCTGAAGCAGAATACTGCCAGAGGTAGTCCCCAGAATCATGTGGGCCATGTTTAAAAGGAGCAAAACTCCTAGAACTGTGTTTGGTCTTCGGTGGGATTCTAGCCTCCAGGACTAAAGCAGGGCCAGGAGTGGAATGTAAAATTCAGAAATTCAAAGCAGATGGCAAGTCAGGTCGTTGGGACCCGAAGCTTGCAAAGGCACTATGCTTTCTTTCCTCCAGGCACTAGACTCTGGGCATATGGCAACAAACTCTTTGCAGATATGGTCTACTGGTAGAGGCAGAGCTCCTAATGTATTACTTGTCCTGGCTCACACTGTTTTTAGAGCTGAGATGAAACTCTACTTGAAAAGGACAAATTGTTATCTTTGGTACTTGGATGGACTTAGGCATGTATTGTTCAGCTCTTACTCAAAGTATAGTTTTAATTTAGGAGCTCCACCCTCAGAGGAAGCTAACCAGATTTCACTAGAATAAAGCTATGAGGAATGATGAACATTTTGGAAAGCAACTTTACAACATGCATGTGTTATGATCCTTAGAAATCTTTGCCTTAGCTTAGGTTTCCCTCAAAGCAGAGCTTGATAAGAGCTCATGTGCGGAAAAGTGATTCCAGGGAACAGGAATAAAGGACTAGATAGAGTGAGATAGAGAAAGAGGAAAAGCCAGGCTCTAGGAGCAGTATCTATCATGACATCACCCTAGAGCAAATCTTTGGTCAAAGGTTGCCATGGGGGGTGCTCTTTCCCAAACACTGCTGAGCTTCACATGTACACAGGTCAAATACCAGTCTCCTATAATTGAAGGAAGAAAAGCAAAAGTGTGCAGTACATTTAAGGTGAGATACTGTCAGCACAAAATGAGTTAAAGTATCCACAGAAAAGACCATCTCAGCCACAGATGCAGTGAGAGATCTGGCAGAGTGTATGTGAGGCAGGGCCCCAGCAGAATTGAATACAATCTTCCTTGCCATTAACACAGTAATCTGGGTCCATAGTATCTGTCCTAAAGAGTTATGGTAAAATATGAATAAAGATGATAAAGATGCTTGCCATAACACTATTAATACTAGAAAATAATTATAATAGACTTAAACAGGAGAAGGGTTAAGTATATTATGGTAAATATATTTGACTATCATGCAAAAATTAAAAATTATGTTTCTACAGAGTTGATAAGAGTATGGGTGTAACATGAAGTTGTGAATAAAAAGATGTTAATTACAGACACAGAAGGATCATACCATCTCAAAACAACCACGTATAGGAAAAGTATCCCCCAAATATCAAAATATGAAAGTAGTTATATTCAGGTCTTAGGACTATAGGTAAGAATTTTCCTCTATTTTTCTACAGGAGGCATAAGAAGTGATCCAAATGGTTCGTTCCATCAAGTAGATTAGACATGGCTATTAATCCCTTCTTCTGGAGACTTGATCCCTAGAGATTATTAAATCCTGTGGCACTCCTGACTCAACTCAGACCCCAAACACTTGTTACAGCAGTCTTATCTTTTCCTAAGTCCTTTCCTTATAAAATTGTTTCTTGCTTCTCTTTGGGCTTTGGAAAACACTAAATTCCATTATTACTTCTGGTTACCTCCTACATATCCACCAAGTAGATTTTCCTGATCTGATCCTTGCCCCCAACCTTCCTGTCTGAGTTAGGTACCTCTCTTGTGTAGTCCTGTAAGACACGGTACTCATCCTACCCGACCACTGCTGCTGCTGCTTTGTTTTGCTTCTATATCTGTCTTGGTCACTGCTCCTAATGCTAAGCCCCATTACATGCGTTATCTCCTCAATTGTCACAATTTTCCTATAGAATAGGTATTACTAACTATTTCATAAAGAGGATTCAGAAACTTGGAGAACTTTAAAAATCTGAATCAAGCTCAGAATCCAAGACAGTTTTTTTTTTTTTTTTTTTTTT
>NW_006791298.1:61647-68709 GCF_000442215.2 Lipotes vexillifer
GCGGTACGCGGGCCCCTCACTGCTGTGGCCTCTCCCGTTGCAGAGCACAGGCTCCGGACGCACAGGCTCAGCAGCCATGGCCCACGGGCCCAGCCGCTCCGCGGCACGTGGGATCCTCCCAGACCGGGGCATGAACCCGCGTCCCCCACACCGGCAGGTGGACTCCCAACCACTGCGCCACCAGGTAAGCCCCCAAGACAGTTTTGACTGCAAATCCATTTATAAACCCTTGTCTCCTGAGAGGGACAATAACCCAAACAACATAAAACAGAAGGATGCCGTTAATCCAGGATTTGTTTTCTTACATTTTGCTAAACCAGTGAATATTCTCTGACTTTTCATTGATATAAACAAATCTGATCATAAATATCTAACAATTTCTGTATTTAGTTCTAAATTAACAAAATCTCAATTATAGTTAAATGTCCAAAAACAGCTTAGTCAATAATAGGAGAAAATAGCTAAGTAAATAATGCACTTGATTAAGCTATCAACAATTGTTCATAACATTTTAAAGATATAAAAATGTTTATATGATACTATCAGAAAATGTATATGCAATATTATATTTTAAACATATGCACACACATATACAAACACATATAAATACTAGAAGTACACAAAAATATTAGCAGGTCTTTTATGGATGCTAGGATTATTGATTATTTTTATTTTTCTATATTTGTCAGGTATCTATAATTAAACTTATTATTTTTATAACTAGACAAATTAATTAAGCTTTGTTTTAAATTTATGTATGTTATTTGTTATGTATGAATTTATGTGCAATATTTTGGTCATAGGGCTAAGTTGGGTCAAGTTTAAAAAGTGAGACACAATGGTTACAAGCCAAAGGTACAAGTTTGATTTATTTTGTCTGGAGCAGAATATGAATGAACTAATGATACTGGGACAATTTCTAACCTAGTTTATGGATTCATAATGAACGTAAAGTAAGAAGGTAAAGTACCTCAATATCCCTTTCTCAGTGTATCCCGTCCAAAAGAATTTGTCGTCAAGAGATACAATCCTTTCTAGTAGACACAAATTAGGTGATGAATGATGGAAGGCACATTTACAGCTGCAACTGTGAACTTCAATGGAGAAACTTTGAGCCAAAACAGGAAAAGGGTTTGGAAGTGCTTATGGTCTCATCAGTGGTTTTCAACAATTCTAATGAGTGATGGTGAGTACCTCTATGACATTCCATGGAGGAACTAGGTAATTAACTTTTTTTATGAACAACATACGCAAGATATATGTTATGGAAAGGTGGTTTCTGAGTTTTGCATTACAAAATTCAGCTATTGTAGAGTCTTAACTCAATTACAAAAATGTAGACTAGACTAGAATTTGGAACAGGACATCTTGTCTTGCTCTGGAAGCACTTTTACTCTGAAAAATAAATCAGTAACTTTTATTTATGGTTTTGGAATCCATTTTTAATTTTGCATTAATTCCAAGAAAATAGTGTTCAGCAAACAAAGAAACAGCAACAAAGATCAAGGTGTCAAATACAGTTCAACCCATACTTGCAGACTGCGAAAATAATCAACAGAATCTAGAACTAAGGTGGTATAAATTAGAGTTCATAAGCCAAGGGCAATACACTTCTCTTCATAAAACCCACTAGCTCTCTATTTTCCACCTATTTTCAAGATGAAGGGTTATCTTTCATTCAGTTTGCATCAGAATGCAATGAAATCATTTCAACAACTCATTGGTAGAAAATTGGGTATTTGAGCAAGGTAGATTAACTATTTTAAAAAAGCTTAGAATACTATTCTGGAACAAAGTTTTCAGGCATCAAGGAAGCCAGAGCTTTATTACTGAAGCTCAGCACCTGTGGATCTTAATCTGTTCAGGCTACATTATTCACTAACATGCCAGTTGAAATTTAGACAGCTTAACCATCTAACTCCAGCAACACAATTTTGCAGCTATGTTTATAGTGAGAAGAATTGGAGATATGAAGCCAGGGAAACTGGGTTCATATTCCAGCCTGACTCTCCATTATCTGTGTGACACTAAGTGAGTCTTCTAACCTCCTTGGATCCAGTCTATGAAACCATCTACAAAATGGGGATCTCTAACTATTGGGAGAATAAAACGCAAACTGTTAGTTTAAACCTTTGGGAAATTGTATATAAATCAATGAAATAACCAGCAAATCTGAACCACATTAGAAATAAAAATTAAAATGACTGGAAGAAAATAGGACAAGATACCAACAACAATGGTTCCTTCAGGTTTATAGGGTTACGGGTGGGATTTTTGGATGCTGCTTTCTTTCTTTTCCTTTCTACTTTTGTGTATTTCTCTGGAAGTACAGAGTTTCCACAACAACCAGATGAATAGTCTGGGTAGGCAACATTGCTGAAATTATATATTCCCCCTCTTCCCTTCTGGTTACAAAAATACCGAGTGGCTCCATTTCTAAATTTCCCCAGTGGTCAGTCTTGGCATTAGATCAAACACCACAATGTTTTAGAAGGGTGTGAGAAAAGGAAAGCACACTGCTAGAACTTAAGGGCTTTGGCAATCTGAACTTTGAGGTGAGTTTGGAGAGGATGATTTAAAATAAATGAGAAGAAAAGCCTGTGGCTTTTGGCAAGAGGCACGTGAAATACCACTGCAGGGAGCTCCCACCTCTGTACCCCCACTCAGCACCATCAGGAAAGGGTGGATGTTTGCTTGCTTTGGATTCATTATTTGTCTGTTTTTCAAACTATCCCATCCACTTGCAAATGAGCACCAGCTTGTTTCAGACCCCCAAAGGATAAAACATTTCAGAGTGAGGATTAAGGCCCAGTGCCACAGGGAGATGGGGTATTCTGGTCTCTAGGGAGATGTTTATAATGAAATTTTGAATTATTATGGGTATTATCTTTGCTTTCCTTTCACTGATGTGAAATTCTCAGAAGATGCCTCCCCTCTTAAAGATACTTCCTCTTCTCAGTTGTGAAGATGACCT
This sequence comes from Lipotes vexillifer, assembly GCF_000442215.2. NCBI lineage: Eukaryota > Metazoa > Chordata > Mammalia > Artiodactyla > Lipotidae > Lipotes > Lipotes vexillifer. The sequence continues at coordinate 64,622 of NW_006791298.1, forward strand.
TCTCCACAGTCCTTTGGGGTTTCCTGAGCTCTAGATAAAGGGGCCAGCTCATCCTCCAGACATTTGCTGGAGGGCAAATGGCCCTTCACAGTCTTAAGAATCAGTCTTTTGTCTGAAAAACCAGCCCAGCAACTGCCACCACTTCCATTGTTCTCCAGTGCTGAGTAGGTTTGTGGACAAGTTACCTCTGAGCAGATGGCAGTGCTGCCTTATGATGGTACTTCATGTGCCGCAAACCAATGAATCGCCGTTTGTATGTTCACACTGTGCACGTCTTTGTACCTGGCACCATTTTCGTATATTTAATAGTGATGCCTATGGATCTGTGCCTGGCTGGGAATCGTGGCTCAATTTGTGTCTTGTTCCAAATCTACCACATAAGAGTTTACCAGCTTTTTTCATAGAAGACAGGGAAATAGGCTTTTTACAGACTTTTCACAAAATAGCTCTAACATTTTTTGAAATAAATATTGCATGAAATTCAAGATGTATGACAAGTCGATGGAGAGGTGCAAGAATCCAGGAGTGACATTCTCAGCTGAGGGAAGAAATAATTAAAGAAGCAGAGAAAGAATGCCCACCCTTGAAATGCTGAGTTCAGAATTCTGCCCCAAATTTGCTTCTCTTCTTCCTATACATACTCTTTCTCTCAGCTCAATTCAATCACCCTATCCTTTCAAAGGCCTCCTTTATGCTAAACCTTTATGTTAAATATACATTCCAAGACCTAACCCATTTCCACATTTCCCATTTCCAGCTGCCCAGCTGATATTTCTGATAAGAAGGTACACAAAAGCTCAAAATCAATATGTACAAAACCATCATCTTCCTTCCTAAACACTGCTTATTTTTCTGCCTTTTCTATGTAGTTTATATTATCTTCATCTCCGTACCCCAACTGTCAACATTAAAAATCTCAGTTGTCCATGATGTGTTTCTCCCAGCCAATCAACCATCAAGTCTTTGCACTGATACCACTGAAACTTCTCTCACATCATTTTTCTTCTTCCTGCTCACTAGTACCTCCCTTTCCTTGGCTTTCGTCAGCTCTTTTCAGTTAGTACAAGAATCTCCTACATAGTCTCAGTTCATGCCCAAACTGCCACAAGTATTATCTTTCTAAGATCCCATCACTTCCTGCATAAAAAATATCTAAGACTCCCATAGTTAATGGCAGGGCTCTCTAGGGCTGGATAGCCCAGACAAACCTGCAGACTAAAGTAGAAACTCGCACACAATGCATACCAATCTGGTCTAGTTAACTCATCGTTCCTTAACTTTTAGTCAAACTCTCTCTCCACACTGCCTGGCCCCAAGTATATCCCATCCCCACATGCAGGCCAACTTCATGTTCTTAGACACGCTGCATTTTCACTCCTCTGTCTTCATGCATTCTGATTAATTTTCCTGGAAAATATAACCTTCCTCACAGACAGAATTAATTGCTTTCTCATTTATGCTTCCACAAAAATTTATATGTTCTTATAGAATGCTTCATGCTGTATCTTTATTATTTGTGTCTGTCTCTCCTATAAGTTTTAATGCTTCAAGGACAAAGAATGACCCTTACTTATCTTTATATCCCAGGCCATGGTCTTTGGTTGCCAGAGGGGAAGTGTTCCAGGACTATTCTCTCAATAAAGTGCCTTGTTGCTTGTGATGAATTAGAAAGCCACTTGACTAGGACTCCAAAACCATGAATCACTTACTAGTTGCTACCAGCACTGAAGTCACCTGAAAGACATGAAATAGGTCCAGAGGACGACAGTGAAATTCAAATAATTACCGTAAGGCTTTGTCCTACAAAACCTGCCCTTGTAACTTAGGCTGAAGCTGTGAGGTTTGAAGACATTTTTGGACCTTGCCTAAGATTTAACCCACTTCTTCTGCCTTGAGCCCTGGGATCTCACAGAGGTAATGGATAATAAATGGATCCCATATCTAGAGACTGTTTGTTTATGGGAAATTTATTATTACTGCTCCCCAACACACACACACACACACACACACACACACACACACACACACACTTCCACTTCTAATATAAGTGCATCATTTTATATTTGGACTTTGACCCTTGTCTCTATTCTTTTCAAGGAGCCAAGACTGACTTAGACTATAACTCTGATTTTTATTTTTCCAAGTATTTGAGGTCTCTCTTAGTAGGAGTTGCTGAGGCAGAACCAAGAGTAAAGAAGCGCAGCTTTCTGTGGAATGTCCTTTTCCACTCTGGGGGACCCACATAAACTGAGGAACGGGGACATGAGAGTGGGAAGCACTGAAAGTGTTTATATGGCAGGTGATGTGGTCAGAGCTAAACACCAGCAAGATAAGAATAAAACCAATACAAAAAAATGCACTGGAGCATCAGCCTTGAGGCGGGGGACCAGAGAGGAACAAAGTTTGAGATCCTCGGTGAGAGGTCCTGAGGTCCTAGCTGGGAGGAGTGGCAATGCAGAAAAATGGGACAGGAAAGATGGCGGTGGCAGGATGAATAATAGAAGTTGAACTCATGGTAGCAATTATCAGTCATATTTGGGTTTTATTGAGACTTGTAAAAGGCATAGTGTCAGTGCTTTATATCAATTAAATAATTGAAAACCTGGATAACCAATTTATGAGGTATTCCTCACATTTAATAGATTTAAAAATGAAGGCCTAGAGCAGTGAATGCCTTAGACAAGATCACACTTATTAAGTGGCAGAAATGGGTCTTGAATTTGAATCTGACCATCTCTAGAGATCCTGCTCTCATGCTTTGGAAGTAGGATGTACAGGACTTACTGAGCTTTGAAAGGGGTGTGAGGAAGAAAGAAGACCCAAAATGTATAATTTAAATATTTTACAGTTTGTTTTGTCAATTATACCTCAATAAAGTGGAAATATACATATATATATAGAATAGAATATTAATTTATGATTTTAACATTTTTCTTTTAAAAAAGAAAAGAAAAAAAAAAAAGAGCCAAAGGTGAGTCATGAGATTTATCCCTAGATAACTGAGAGCTTGGCCATCCCTTTAGTAGAAGTGGGGTCACAGATTTCCTGGTACCAATGTGTTTTGTGCTATGCAGGGCAAATTTGAAATCCCGTGGGACATCTACAGGGAAGTATTCAATAGGCTGTTGCAAATGGAGGACCAAAGCCACACTGTCATTTTCTCAAATGCCCTGAGGACTAAATTTGGATTCCAAAAATGGGCATATGTATCTAACCTTCAAAGGAAGATAGATATAAGAGTAAAATCTCAGTGCTTAAGCACCATTTAAAATTCCTGAACACCCCAGATAATGCATTCCAGCTTCTTCTAGTCTTGCTTTTAAGTGAAGAGTCCGTATATACTTTACATATTATAGCATATTTCCCGCACAGCCCTGAGCCTCCAAGTCAGTTCCTTTCCTTGTAAAGTAATTATTTAGACAGAATACCCTGACCAATAATTTGCATTTTCCCTGGAAAAGCATGTAAATTGGATACTAGAGCATAAACTCATCTATTCTGATTTTTTTAAATACATCGATAGTGCATCTTCCTGGTTCCCCAAATTTTGTTATTGTTGTTTTTTAAAGTTGTTCTTCATTCGTGTTTAAAGCAACATTAGTTAATATTTTTCCTTCTCTATTTCATATCTACCACTTCCTTTCTTTTCTTTTCTTTTTTTTTAAGGAAGATACAGCTTTAAATAAGTAGGTTTGGTTGGCCAAGTTTCTTGTTGGTATACCATGGTTACTAATTCTCCTCTTGTAGAAAGATATACTAGTTTGAATACCCTTATGTGATATAAAGACTAGAAAAGAGAAAGTAAATACTTTCAAGTAAATATTTCCAAGAGATTCATTGATAAATGGAAACCAACTAGAGACTCAGAGAACTCCTCAAAAAAAAATTAGAATATGTAAGAAGAAGCAAAATAAGTGGGAGAGGGATAGATGGAAGGTTTAAGTTTACAGACACCTGTAGATCCAGTATTATGTGAGTTTAATTCAAAAAATATTAGGCATCTGTCTATTATATACAAAATACTCTCCTCAGTACCATGCAGGATAAAAAGGGAGAAAAAAAGCCATATACCTCTGTCCTGAAAGAGT